>NC_050570.1:1667500-1875000 GCF_013265735.2 Oncorhynchus mykiss | reverse complement strand
ATGTTTAGAAACAGTCAGGAAGGAGCAGGACATAGATTTACAAAATCTACCGTCAGTGGGCGTTGACCGTCGGCGATAATGGTGTTAAGAGTAGTGAAATGTTGTCCTTAATCGTCCTGTCTGACTGAGCCGGTTATCCCTCTTGTCTGTCTATTTACACACAAACCATTCTCTCTCTATTCCACAGGAGTCTGTACAGAGATCTCCTCTTCCTGGCGTTGACCGCTCTGGGGAAGAGCAACATCAATATTGGTGAGTTGAAACCATATCTTTTCCCGCTGTGCTTTCTTCGTCCCCCCGAAGCTAGAGAAGTACGTTGAAAAAATGTTTCACGTTTGTCACATATTTGCATTTTTTTTACTTTTATTTAACTCGGAATGTCAGTTAAAGAACAAACTCTTCTTTCCAATGGCTGCCTGCCAATGGCTGCCTGCCAGTTGTTCAGGGGCAGAATGACAGCCTTTTCACCTTGTCAGCTCAGGGATTCGAATCTTGCAACCTTTAGGTTACTAGTCCAACACTCTAACCACCTGTCGCTCCTATTTATTATGGATCCCCATTAGTTCCTGCCAAGGCAGCAGCTACTCTTCCTGGGGTTTATTATGGATCCCCATTAGTTCCTGCCAAGGCGGCAGCTACTCTTCCTGGGGTTTATTATGGATCCCCATTAGTTCCTGCCAAGGCGGCAGCTACTCTTCCTGGGGTTTATTATGGATCCCCATTCGTTCCTGTCAAGGCAGAAGCTACTCTTCCTGGGGTTTATTATAGATCCCCAGTAGTTCCTGTCAAGGCAGCAGCTACTCTTCCTGGGGTTTATTATGGATCCCCATTAGTTCCTGCCAAGGCAGCACCTACTCTTCCTGGGGTTTATTATGGATCCCCATTAGTTCCTGCCAAGGCAGCAGCTACTCTTCCTGGGGTTTATTATGGATCCCCATTAGTTCCTGCCAAGGCAGCAGCTACTCTTCCTGGGGTTTGTTATGGATCCCCATTAGTTCCTGCCAAGTTTATTTAGTGCTTTATCCGGGTAGCCGGAAAGTAGAGCATTGCAGTAGTCTAACCTAGAAGTGACAAAAGCATGGATGAATTTTTCTGCATCATTTTTGGACAGAAAGTTTCTGATTTTTGCAATGTTACGTAGATGGAAAAAAGCTGTCCTTGAAATGGTCTTGATATGTTCTTCAAAAGAGAGATCAGGGTCCAGAGTAACGCCGAGGTCCTTCACAGTTTTATTTGAGACGACTGTACAACCATTAAGATTAATTGTCAGATTCAACAGAAGATCTCTTTGTTTCTTGGGACCTAGAACAAGCATCTCTGTTTTGTCCGAGTTTAAAAGTAGAACGTTTGCAGCCATCCACTTCCTTATGTCTGAAACACATGCTTCTAGCAAGGGCAATTTTGGGGCTTCACCATGTTTCATTGAAATGTACAGCTGTGTGTCATCCGCATAGCAGTGAAAGTTAACATTATGTTTTCGAATAACATCCCCAAGAGGTAAAAGCACGACGACAGATGCAGAGCCTCGGTCCGATGCCATTAAAATGTCATTTACCACCTTCACAAGTGCCGTCTCAGTGCTATGATGGGGTCTAAAACCAGACTGAAGCATTTCGTATACATTGTTTGTCTTCAGGAAGGCAGTGAGTTACTGCGCAACAGCCTTTTCTAAAATGTTTGAGAGGAATGGAAGATTCGATATAGGCCGATAGTTTTTTATATTTTCTGGGTCAAGGTTTGGCTTTTCAAGAGAGGCTTTATTACTGCCACTTTTAGTGAGTTTGGTACACATCCGGTGGATAGAGAGCCGTTTATTATGTTCAACATAGGAGGGCCAAGCACAGGAAGCAGCTCTTTCAGTAGTTTAGTTGGAATAGGGTCCAGTATGCAGCTTGAAGGTTTAGAGGCCATGATTATTTTCATCATTGTGTCAAGAGATATAGTACTAAAACACTTGAGCGTCTCTCTTGATCCTAGGTCCTGGCAGAGTTGTGCAGACTCAGGACAACTGAGCTTTGAAGGAATACGCAGATTTAAAGAGGAGTCTGTAATTTGCTTTCTAATAATCATAATCTTTTCATCAAAGAAGTACTACTCTTCCTGGGGTTTATTATCGATCCCCATTAGTTCCTGCCAAGGCAGCAGCTACTCTTCCTGGGGTTTATTATGGATCCCCATTATTTCCCGCCAAGACGGCAGCTACTCTTCCCGGGGTTTATTATGGATCCCCTTTAGTTCCTGTCAAGGCAGCAGCTACTCTTCCTGGGGTTTATTATGGATCCCCATTAGTTGCTGCCAAGGCAGCAGCTACTCTTCCTGGGGTTTATTATCGATCCCCATTAGTTCCTGCCAATGCAGCAGCTACTCTTCCTGAGGTTTATTATGGATCCCCATTATTTCCTGTCAAGACGGCAGCTACTCTTCCCGGGGTTTATTATGGATCCCCTTTAGTTCCTGTCAAGGCAGCAGCTACTCTTCCTGGGGTTTATTATGGATCCCCATTAGTTCCTGCCAATGCAGCAGCTACTCTTCCTGGGGTTTATTATGGATCCCCATTAGTTCCTGTCAAGGCAGCAGCTACTCTTCCTGAGGTTTATTATGGATCCCCATTATTTCCCGCCAAGACGGCAGCTACTCTTCCCGGGGTTTATTATGGATCCCTATTAGTTCCCGCCAAGGCGGCAGCTACTCTTCCTGGGGTTTATTATGGATCCCCATTAGTTGCTGCCAAGGCAGCAGCTACTCTTCCTGAGGTTTATTATGGATCCCCATTATTTCCCGCCAAGACGGCAGCTACTCTTCCCGTGGTTTATTATGGATCCCCTTTAGTTCCTGTCAAGGCAGCAGCTACTTTTCCTGGGGTTTATTATGGATCCCCATTAGTTCCTGTCAAGGCAGCAGCTACTCTTCCTGGGGTTTATTATGGATCCCCATTAGTTGCTGCCAAGGCAGCAGCTACTCTTCCTGGGGTTTATTATGGATCCCCATTAGTTCCTGCCAATGCAGCAGCTACTCTTCCTGAGGTTTATTATGGATCCCCATTATTTCCCGCCAAGACGGCAGCTACTCTTCCCGGGGTTTATTATGGATCCCCTTTAGTTCCTGTCAAGGCAGCAGCTACTCTTCCTGGGGTTTATTATGGATCCCCATTAGTTGCTGCCAAGGCAGCAGCTACTCTTCCTGGGGTTTATTATCGATCCCCATTAGTTCCTGCCAATGCAGCAGCTACTCTTCCTGAGGTTTATTATGGATCCCCATTATTTCCCGCCAAGACGGCAGCTACTCTTCCCGGGGTTTATTATGGATCCCTATTAGTTCCCGCCAAGGCGGCAGCTACTCTTCCTGGGGTTTATTATGGATCCCCATTAGTTGCTGCCAAGGCAGCAGCTACTCTTCCTGAGGTTTATTATGGATCCCCATTATTTCCCGCCAAGACGGCAGCTACTCTCCCCGTGGTTTATTATGGATCCCCTTTAGTTCCTGTCAAGGCAGCAGCTACTTTTCCTGGGGTTTATTATGGATCCCCATTAGTTCCTGTCAAGGCAGCAGCTACTCTTCCTGGGGTTTATTATGGATCCCCATTAGTTGCTGCCAAGGCAGCAGCTACTCTTCCTGGGGTTTATTATGGATCCCCATTAGTTCCTGCCAATGCAGCAGCTACTCTTCCTGAGGTTTATTATGGATCCCCATTATTTCCCGCCAAGACGGCAGCTACTCTTCCCGGGGTTTATTATGGATCCCTATTAGTTCCCGCCAAGGCGGCAGCTACTCTTCCTGGGGTTTATTATGGATCCCCATTAGTTGCTGCCAAGGCAGCAGCTACTCTTCCTGAGGTTTATTATGGATCCCCATTATTTCCCGCCAAGACGGCAGCTACTCTTCCCGTGGTTTATTATGGATCCCCTTTAGTTCCTGTCAAGGCAGCAGCTACTTTTCCTGGGGTTTATTATGGATCCCCATTAGTTCCCGTCAAGGCAGCAGCTACTCTTCCTGGGGTTTATTATGGATCCCCATTAGTTGCTGCCAAGGCAGCAGCTACTCTTCCTGGGGTTTATTATGGATCCCTATTAGTTCCTGTCAAGGCAGCAGCTACTCTTCCTGGGGTTTATTATGGATCCCCATTAGTTGCTGCCAAGGCAGCAGCTACTCTTCCTGGGGTTTATTATCGATCCCCATTAGTTCCTGCCAATGCAGCAGCTACTCTTCCTGAGGTTTATTATGGATCCCCATTATTTCCCGCCAAGACGGCAGCTACTCTTCCCGGGGTTTATTATGGATCCCTATTAGTTCCCGCCAAGGCGGCAGCTACTCTTCCTGGGGTTTATTATGGATCCCCATTAGTTGCTGCCAAGGCAGCAGCTACTCTTCCTGAGGTTTATTATGGATCCCCATTATTTCCCGCCAAGACGGCAGCTACTCTTCCCGTGGTTTATTATGGATCCCCTTTAGTTCCTGTCAAGGCAGCAGCTACTTTTCCTGGGGTTTATTATGGATCCCCATTAGTTCCTGTCAAGGCAGCAGCTACTCTTCCTGGGGTTTATTATGGATCCCCATTAGTTGCTGCCAAGGCAGCAGCTACTCTTCCTGGGGTTTATTATGGATCCCCATTAGTTCCTGCCAATGCAGCAGCTACTCTTCCTGAGGTTTATTATGGATCCCCATTATTTCCCGCCAAGACGGCAGCTACTCTTCCCGGGGTTTATTATGGATCCCTATTAGTTCCCGCCAAGGCGGCAGCTACTCTTCCTGGGGTTTATTATGGATCCCCATTAGTTGCTGCCAAGGCAGCAGCTACTCTTCCTGAGGTTTATTATGGATCCCCATTATTTCCCGCCAAGACGGCAGCTACTCTTCCCGTGGTTTATTATGGATCCCCTTTAGTTCCTGTCAAGGCAGCAGCTACTTTTCCTGGGGTTTATTATGGATCCCCATTAGTTCCCGTCAAGGCAGCAGCTACTCTTCCTGGGGTTTATTATGGATCCCCATTAGTTGCTGCCAAGGCAGCAGCTACTCTTCCTGGGGTTTATTATGGATCCCTATTAGTTCCTGTCAAGGCAGCAGCTACTCTTCCTGGGGTCCAGCAACATTAAGGCAGTTATATACAATTTAAAATATTACATGACATTACATTTTATAACACTTTTCAAAACATGTTCCCTTAGGCACAACTCTAATACCACATATCTAAAACACATCATCCTTGTGTTTTGCTTCACAATCCTTCCGCTGTTCGATAGGGTGTATTTTTTACCTGTTTCTTAAATCTGATTCTACTGCTGCATCAGCTACTTGATGTGGAATAGATTTCCATGTAGTCATGACTCCATTTAGTACTGCACGCCTCCCATAGTCTGTTCTGGGCTTGGGGACTGTGAAGAGACCTCTGGTGGCTCGTGGAGTATGCATGGGTGTCTGAGCTGTGTGCCAGTAGTTCAAACAGACAGCTATGTACACTCAACATGTCAACACTGCTTACAAACAAGTAGTGATGAAGTCAATCTCTCCTCCACTTTCAGCCAGGAGAGATTGACATGCATATTATTAATGTTAGCTCTCTGTGTACATCCAAGGGCCAGCCGTGCTGCCCTGAAATGTAATTTTCATAAGTCCCTCTTTATTTTTATTAATCTGTTATTTTACCAGGTAAGTTGACTGAGAAGACATTCCAACGACCTGAGTTACAGGGGAGAGGAAGGGGATGAATGAGCCAATTGTAAACTGGGGATTATTAGGTGACCGTGATGGTTTGAGGGCCAGATTGGGAATTTAGCCAGGACACCGGGGTTAATAACTTTCTAGGACAGGCGTTCCGCTAGCGGAACCCCTCAACAACATTCCGCTGAAAAGGCAGTGTGCGAAAATCTAAAATATTTTTTAGAAATATGTAACTTTCACACATTAACAAGTCCAATACAGCAAATGAAAGATAAACTTATTGTTAATCTACCCATCGTGTCCGATTTAAAAAATGCTTTAAAGCGAAAGCATAACAAATGATTATGTTACGATCACCGCAAAGTCAAAAAAATACATAGCCATTTTTCCAGCCAAAGATAGGAGTCACAAAAAGCAGAAATATAGATACAATGAATCACTAACCTTTGATGATCTTCATCAGATGACACTCATAGGACATCATGTTACACAATACATGTATGTTTTGTTTGATAATGTGCATATTTATATCCAGAAATATCAGTTTACATTGGCGCCTTATGTGCAGTAATGTTTTGATTCCAAAACATCCAGTGATTTTGCAGAAATACTCATAATAAACATTGATAAAAGATACAAGTGTTATTCACAGAATTAAAGATAGACTTCTCCTTAATGCAACCGCTGTGTCAGATTTTTAAAAAACGTTACAGAAAAAGCATAATCTGAGAACGACGCTCAGAGCCCAATCCAGCCAGACTCAAACAGGTCTCATGAGCCCCCCCTTTATAGCAGAAGCCTGAAACAAGTTTCTAAAGATGGTTTACATCTAGTGGAAGCCTTAGGAAGTGCAACTTGACTCCATGGACACTGTGTTTTCGGTAGGCCAAGCTTTGAAAAACTACACACCTCAGATTTCCCACTTTCTGGTTGGATTTTTCTCAGGTTTTTGCATGCCATATGAGTTCTGTTATACTCACAGAGATCATTCAAACAGTTTTAGAAACTTCAGAGTGTTTTCTATCCAATACTAGTAATACTATGCATATATTAGCATCTGGGACAGAGTAGGAGGCAGTTCACTCTGGGCACGCTATTCAGTTTACTCAGAAACCCACTTTAGCACGACAAGTGCGAGGAGTTGGCACAGAACGCACCGGGCTGTGAATGCGCCATGGAGACACAGTGCGTATCAATGCAAAACATATCATAAAAACGTATCACGCTCCCCACGGTGAGTACGGGGAGTTGGCTCTGGTTCAAAACCTGGCTCCGCCAACCAACCCGTGTGCCACCCCCAAAAAAAATATATTTTTGAGGCTGCCTCTCGGGCTTCCGTCGTGGCCGCGAACCCCGGTATCGTCATTGTTGCTCCCTCGCTGCATCCGCCTGCTTCCATGGCAGGCTTCTGTCTCCTGCCATAATCTCGTCCCACGTCCAAGATGTCCTCCACTCCTGGCTTTCCTCCTGGGCACGCTGCTTGGTCCGTTGTTCTGTCACGATCGTTATAAGGAGTGGACCAAGATGCGGCGTGGTATGGTTCCATCCTTTTTATTTGGAAGAGAACCTGAAAGAAAAAACAAATAAAGCGGAAAAATAAAACGTAAATCTCAAAGTAGCTCGCAGGCAACTGTACCTAGACAAAATCCCACAAAGCACAATGGGGAAATGGCTGCCTAAATATGATCCCCAATCAGAGACAACAATAAACAGCTACCTCTGATTGGGAACCATACCAGGCCAACATAGATCATTAATCACCTAGATGACCCACCTTAGTCAATATCACGCCCAAACCAACATAGAGAATAAACAGCTCTCTATGCTCAGGGAGTGACATGGAGGATAGGACCTTCCATTAATTTGAAGGATAACTCAAATGAAAAAAAAATGTAAACAAAAATAGACTTATATTTATTGGTGTGAGTGTAGCTACAGACTTTAGGTTTTTGTGGTGTTGTTTTTTACTATATTAATCCTCTTTATTAATTAGAATCCTCTAATATATTTAGGTGAAAAATACATTTAAATTCCTCACTGTTGTATTCTCCCATCATGGTCGCTAAGTAACCCTGTTGTATTCTACCGTCATGGTCGCTAAGTAACTCTGTTGTATTCTACCATCATGGTCGCTAAGTAACCCTGTTGTATTCTAACATCATGGTCGCTAAGTAACTCTGTTGTATTCTACCATCATGGTTGCTAAGTAACCCTGTTGTATTCTACCATCATGGTCGCTAAGTAACTCTGTTGTATTCTACCATCATGGTCGCTAAGTAACTCTGTTGTATTCTAACATCATGGTCGCTAAGTAACTCTGTTGTATTCTAACATCATGGTCGCTAAGTAACTCTGTTGTATTCTACCATCATGGTCACCTAGTAGGTTTAAACAACCACATCATGATCAGTAATAGTGATTGTAAACTAACCTTCTCTGTTCCAGATGCGTTTGATCGTGAGTACAAGGTTGCTTACGACCGCCTCAGCCCCAGCCAAGTGAAGCTGACACACAACTGTGACCGGCCCCCGGGAGCAGGAGTCATGGAATGTAGAAGGATGTTCGGGAAACCCATTCTGTGACCCCCCCCCCCCCCCCCATGGCTGCTATCCATCCATCCCTCCCAAAACATGACTGCTGCTCACTTACTACCAGCCCCTCTCTCTGTGGCCCCTCTCTCTAGACCCTCTCTCTGGCCCCTCTCTCTGTGGCCCCTCTCTCTGTGGCCCCTCTCTCTGTGGCCCTTCTCTCTGGCCCCTCTCTCCCTCTCTGTGGCCCCTCTCTCTGTGGCCCCTCTCTGTTGGGGTGAACTCCTCAGGGCCAGCCCACCTGACACCCCAGGCAAGGGGAGGAAAGTCATTGGTACCCAACGTGTACTTAGACACTGAAGCGTAGTGTGGAACAAATACACAGAAAAGATCCTAGAAGCTTTCAGAGACGCTCCACACTGTCACAATAAGACATTTACATGTCAGTCATTTAGCAGGCACTCTTATCCAGAGACACTTACAGGAGCAATTAGAGTTAAGTGCCTTGCTCAAGAGCACATTGAAAGATGTTTCACTTTAGTCAGCTCCGGGATTCGAACCTGTGACTTTTTGGTTAATGGCCCAATGCTCTGAACCGCTAGGCTACCTGCCTCCCTCACATGGTATTCACATGGTTTGACATGGTATTCACGGTATGACATGGTATTACAATGGGACCACATAGCTATTACATGGTATCTCATGGCATCCCAGTAGAACCTCATGATATCATGATACCTCATGATATCACCATAGGACCTCATTGTATCACAGTAGGACCTCATGGTATCACAGTAGGACCTCATGGTAATAGGACCTCATGGTATCACAATAGGACCTCATGGTATCACAATAGGACCTCATGGTATCACAGTAGGATCTCATGGTATCACAGTAGGACCTCATGGTATCACAGTAGGACCTCATGGTAATAGGACCTCATGGTATCACAGTAGGACCTCATGGTATCACAGTAGGACCTCATGGTATCACAGTAGGACCTCATGGTATCACAGTAGGACCTCATGATATCACAGTAGGACCTCATGGTAATAGGACCTCATGGTATCACAGTAGGACCTCATGATATCACAATAGGACCTCATGGTAATAGGACCTCATGGTATCACAGTAGGACCTCATGGTATCACAGTAGGACCTCATGGTATCACAGTAGGACCTCATGGTATCACAGTAGGACCTCATGATATCACAATAGGACCTCATGGTAATAGGACCTCATGGTATCAGAATACGACCTCATGGTATCACAATAGGACCTCATGGTATCACAGTAGGACCTCATGGTAATAGGACCTCATGGTATCAGAATACGACCTCATGGTATCACAATAGGACCTCATGGTAATAGGACCTCATGGTATCAGAATACGACCTCATGGTATCACAATAGGACCTCATGGTATCACAGTAGGATCTCATGGTAATAGGACCTCATGGTATCGCAATAGGACCTCATGGTAATAGGACTTCATGGTAATAGGACCTCATGGTAATAGGACCTCATGGTAATAGGACCTCATGGTAATAGGACCTCATGGTAATAGGACCTCATGGTATCACATGTATTATTCCTCTGTATTTTCACTATTATTACATTACTCAAATGTTTGTAATATACCATGTGATATATTCTATATATTTTAAGACAATCTGTATCTGATGAACTTGTAAGCGTGTATGTAAACGTTTTGTTTCTGTGTTGTAGTGTGAGCTTCAAGCTTTGTGTGTTTTCTCTACCACAGTCAGGGCTGTTTTCCTGTTGTGATGAGAGGGTTGTTGGGTGTAATGTAAACGTCTTTCACACGTGATTTTAAGCACTTTCCAAAGAGTAACTTACATTATCTCTTACATTATCTCTTACATTATCTGTGACAGTAATAATTTGGACCTTTATTTTTTGTTGTTCAGTTGAACTTTGATACATACACAGCTACTATACTATGATCAGGTGTGGGGCCTGACTTCCTGCTCTATACTATGATCAGGTGTGGGGCCTGATTTCCTGCTCTATACTATGATCAGGTATGAGGCCTGACTTCCTGCTCTATACTATGATCAGGTATGGGGCCTGACTTCCTGCTCTATACTATGATCAGGTATGGGGGCCGACTTCCTGAGGATGATGTCATACTTTCACTTTCAGCTGCTTGTCTCCCCTCTGGCAGGACCAGTCCAAATATAACATGAAGGATCCATTGGCCTAGTGTGAGACCATGAAAACCGTGAGGTATCATGGGTAAATTGTGAATGACTGATGTACAAATAATATTGAGTAGTTATTTATGATGCAAGGTGGTTTGTAGATCAGTCAAGTCTCGCCTTTAAATTCGGCGGCCGTGTCCAACGGTCCCATTTTGGTTTTTCTGGGTGGGAACATACATAGACCATGTTATATACATGATGTATACATGATAGACCATGTATGATTTAGTTGTATTACCACAGTGATGAGACTTTTATCCTGTAACTTTCACGGGAGTGTTTATTTATGAATCCTTTTGTGTCAAAGAAATACATTGGAACAACCAAAACAACTGAGCCGCCCCAAATATAAAAGGAACATTGTTATAATATGATTTGTTGATATGTTTTCATTAATTACTAAAGCAATACTCTTTTATAAGGTAGTTGTTATTATATTGACATCACAAATGCAGAATGTGTGGATTAAGACGTGTTTTCTAATTCTTTCATCAACACACATACGCATTACTTTTTGTAAATAAATGTATGGAGCTGTTCTGTTTCTCTGTATAGTTGTACAGAGTAAATGGTATGGTCTGTTTCTCTGTATAGTTGTATAGAGTAAATGGTATGTTCTGTTTCTCTGTATAGTTGTACAGAGTAAATGGTATGTTCTGTTTCTCTGTATAGTTGTATAGAGTAAATGGTATGTTCTGTTTCTCTGTATAGTTGTATAGAGTAAATGGTATGTTCTGTTTCTCTGTATAGTTGTACAGAGTAAATGGTATGTTCTGTTTCTCTGTATAGTTGTACAGAGTAAATGGTATGATCTGTTTCTCTGTATAGTTGTACAGAGTAAATGGTATGGTCTGTTTCTCTGTATAGTTGTACAGAGTAAATGGTATGGTCTGTTTCTCTGTATAGTTGTATAGAGTAAATGGTATGTTCTGTTTCTCTGTATAGTTGTATAGAGTAAATGGTATGGTCTGTTTCTCTGTATAGTTGTACAGAGTAAATGGTATGGTCTGTTTCTCTGTATAGTTGTATAGAGTAAATGGTATGTTCTGTTTCTCTGTATAGTTGTACAGAGTAAATGGTATGTTCTGTTTCTCTGTATAGTTGTATAGAGTAAATGGTATGTTCTGTTTTTCTGTATAGTTGTATAGAGTAAATGGTATGTTCTGTTTCTCTGTATAGTTGTATAGAGTAAATGGTATGTTCTGTTTCTCTGTATAGTTGTATAGAGTAAATGGTATGTTCTGTTTCTCCGTAGCTTTATAGTTGTACAGAGTGAATGGTATGTTCTGTTTCTCTGTATAGTTGTACAGAGTAAATTATATGTTCTGTTTCTATGTATAGTTGTATGGAGTAAATGTGATACAGCCTGGGATTGAACCCGGGTCTGTAGTGACGTCTCTAGCACTGAGAGGCAGTACCATAGAATGCTACGTCACCCAGGAGGCTATAGTGGACTACTCCTGACTGTGATCCATAGTCCACTGTTAGGATAGAAGATAGAAGAGCTGTGTCACATGTCAAGGTGTCTGTATTCTTCTGACTGGGTTTTGAAACTGTCACAATATCACCCCCCATCCAAAAAAATTTAACTTTTGTATATTGTGAATGAACTGGCTTTAGAGAGAAAGGTTCCGACATCATTCCACAACAGAATGGTTCTAATTTAGAATGATTCCTTTACATTCCTTCCTAAAGAGCACGTAAAACCAACACAGCACTTGATGACAGTTTACAGTTGACTAGCTTTAGGCTTTAGGTTGAAGATTATTCAACAAATGTCTTGTTTTGCCATGTCAGACTGTTAAAAGTAAGTAGAACCCCCCCCTGCCTGTTTACTGCCAAGGAAAAGTACTGTGATATTATATATGAACGTCATTTCACTCATCATTACAACCAGACGTATAGCTCTCTATTCATCCTGGATGGCTGAAACGTTACAGACTGTGCGGTACAAAATTTAATTAAAGGTAATTTCAGATGGAGACGACATCTGCAGTGTTTACGGTAAATGCAGTCTCCGCTATAACGCGGGAACATTGCCTTTAATAAATTTGAAATCAAGCCGTAACGTTGCACTTCAGTGATACGGATTGCATAGAGCGCTTCAATAATGACTTTGTCTGATAAATATTTGAATACTAATCATAAAAGACCCACTAGTTTATAAATGCTATGATGGTGTTTCACAGCTTTACAGTTGGAATTAAAGTTGAGACCCAGCAGGCATAATTTGGCGTGAGTACGTCAGAAAAGGAGATCAGTTTAAAATATTTTCTATCAATTTTTCTATCTTCTATTTACCCTTTTGGAAGAAATCTGAATTGATTTTGTTTTAAATCTCTCCTTTTTAATGCTTGATGTCACAGTATGAGTGAAAGCTTTGTGTATAAAAGGTGTACTTTGGTATGTGGCCATTACATAACTCTGTACCAGGGGTCTCCAACCCTGTAGGTTTACACTCCAACCCTGTTCCTGGAGAGAGACCCCCCTGTAGGTTTTAACTACAACCCTATTCCTGGAGAGAGACCCTCCTGGCCATTACATAACTCTGTACCAGGGCCCTCCAACCCTATTCCTGGAGATAGACCCTCCTGGCCATTACATAACTCTGTACCAGTGTTCTCCACCCCTGTAGGTTTGCACTCTAATCCTGTAGGTTTACACTCCAACCCTGTTCCTGGAGAGAGACCCTCCTGTAGGTTTTAACTCCAACCCTGTTCCTGGAGAGAGACCCTCCTGTAGGTTATAGCTCCAACCCTGTTCCTGGAGAGATACTGTCCTGGAGGTGGAGTTAAAACCTACAGGACAGTATCTCTCCAGGAACAGGGTTGGAGTTAAAACCTACAGGAGGGTCTCTCTCCAGGAACAGGGTTGGAGGGCCCTGTATGTAACTACTATACACATTGACCATGATATCACCATATCATCACTATAGATATCAATATGTTGTTGTTTACACCGTTGAAACACTGTTATGTCTTTTGAATATATAATATGTATCATTTTTACCACAGTTTAATACTAATTTGTAAGATTTTGTTTTCATGGAATCTGCCTGACTGGATCTACAGATTGTTTTAAATTCTGAATAAACCACCGGAATAATAAACATTTGTTTCTGGTTTGTCTGATTCAGGAGAAACATCCTGGTTCACAGATCCATTTTGTATAAACATTGTGTGTTCTATATCACAGTGTATATTCCATCTGGGATACACGGACAATTAAAAAAAAAAAAAAATGTGATTCTACAATGAACAAAAATATGAACCCAACACGCAACAATTTCAAATATTTTACTGAGTTATAGTTCATTTAAGAAAATCAGTCAATTGATATAAATTCATTAGGCCCTTAATCTATAGATTTCACATGACTGGGAATACAGATATGCATCTGTTAGTCACAGATACCTTTAAAATGAAAGGTAGGGGTGTGGATCAGAAAACCAGTCAGTATCTGGTGTGGATCAGAAAACCAGTCAGTATCTGGTGTGATCAGAACCAGTCAGTATCTGGTGTGGATCAGATAACCAGTCAGTATCTGGTGTGATCAGAGAACCAGTCAGTATCTGGTGTGGATCAGAAAACCAGTCAGTATCTGGTGTGATCAGAAAACCAGTCAGTATCTGGTGTGATCAGAGAACCAGTCAGTATCTGGTGTGATCAGAAAACCAGTCAGTATCTGGTGTGATCAGAAAACCAGTCAGTATCTGGTGTGGATCAGAAACCAGTCAGTATCTGGTGTGGATCAGAAAACCAGTCAGTATCTGGTGTGATCAGAAAACCAGTCAGTATCTGGTGTGACCACCATTTGCCTCATGCAGCGCGACACATCTCCTTCACATAGAGTTGATCAGGCTGTTGATTGTGACCTGTGGAATGTTGTCCCACTCCACAGATCTGTTGGTCACAAATACTTTAAACAAAGAAGAAAAGAGTCGGGTGGTGGATCAGGAAACCAGTCGGTGTCTGGTGTGACCACTATTTGCAACATAGTGTTGTGCATTATCATGCTGATACATGAGGTGGTGGCGGTGGATGAATGGCACGACAATGGGCCTCGGGATCTCGCCACGAGCACGCAAATGAGCTTCCCAGAGACGGTTTCTGACGGTTTCTTCAGAAATCTTTCGGTTGTGCAAACCCACAGTTACATCAGCTGTCCGGGTGGCTTGTCTGCATTTGAAGAAACCAGATGTGGAGGTCCTGGGTTGACATTTCTGGGATCTTTTATTTCAGCTCATGAAACATGGGACCAACACTTTACATGTTGAGATAAAAAAAATTGTTCAATATATCTATATATTTATTTATATTCGGTATCATTTTCGAAAAACATTTTTGCTATCATGCATAATATAACAAATCTATCATCAACATGTTAACATAAACATTTGATAAATTACTCACAAAGGTCCTAAAAAGTATATCAAGATATCTATAAGTACAGCGCTGTCCTACCTGCCATGAAAGTGTGTTTGGTACCAGATGAGGGGTGTAATTTCTTCACTCTTGGGGTGCGCCGCACATACGGTGGATGGTGGGGAGGTTCTCGCAGCCGGCGCATCGCTCATGGCAGTGTCACCCCGAGGACGCAACGCGGGAGAAGTCTTCACCGTGGATCAGAATATAGCTTATGTAATACCTGAGGACAGATAAGATGTGTTTATAGATGAATGGTTAGTTAATTTATACTTTTCTCAAGTATGCCCCTATTAAAAATATATTTAATTTAGGAGATATGACAGAGCTGTGAGAAATAGAAAAATGAAGATGTATCGGAATGGAAATTTGGTCATTCAAAGAAGAATACATTTTGTTCTATAGTTCATATTTAATTGAAATAATTTGATTTAATCTGTTCATTGATATAATGGTTGAATTTATTGTCTCGTCAGTGGCTGTCAGAACCTCATCGTCTGTTTTCTAATCTGGAATGTCTCGATGTGCTTCTCGCCCTAGGAACTAATGGGGGAAAGGAATGCTTCCGCCCGGACATAATAGTGAACAGTACAAATCCATCGAGAAGATTTCTACGTTGATGGGTATGAATCTTTCTGTTTTTGTCGTTTTCATTATATAACTTTTTAAATACCTGCTCGGCATAATGCATAGTTCTATACTATTTATTTGCAAGCTAAACTCTGTCCTCAAATAAAGGTTCATTTCAAAGCTAGCTATCATCCTGCCATGATTCGTTAGCTAGCTGTATTGAAAGGACCGGAAAGATAGCCGGCCTGACACGTTTATCCGGGCTACTTGTTTCTCAACCTGGGATGACATACAGTGGCGGTCGGTGGAGTTTAAAATGAGGGAGAATTCGTTTTTTATTTTTTTTTATGAGCATGCCTTATTTCTATTACAGCATATTGGATGACTGTCATTCATATTCCATTCACCCAGCTCATTGTTATCATCGATAGGTTTAGGCTACTACATGATACTAGAATGTTCCCTGCACCCATCATGAGTTGCTACAACCTAGCCTATGAATGAAAGTTCACAACGCACAGGTCGAGAGGATTTTGAGTAATCAAGGTGACAGAGACACATTCAATACCTCCTTGTACCCTCTGGCCTGCATCTAGCTGATCTAGGGTGCGATCATTAGTCCAACAGTATCACCTCTGGCCTGCATCTAGCTGATCTAGGGTGTAATCATTAGTCCAACAGTATCACCTCTGGCCTGCATCTAGCTGATCTAGGGTGTAATCATTAGTCCAACAGTATCACCTCTGGCCTGCATCTAGCTGATCTAGGGTGTGATCATTAGTCCAACAGTTGCAAATGAGAGTTTCTATTGGACACATCCAGGTATGTTTATCCCCGTGTCGTTACGTTTGCTGCTGTTTAAGAAATGTTTTTCAACAGAATTGGCAGAATGAATACACCCCTCACTTTCATAGCAACTGCATAAAAACAGCATGATCACTTTCCTTCTTGTATATATAATTCATTCTCGCTACTATCTACTCTCTCTCCTCCTCTCACCTTTTCCCTTCGCTTGTGGACTTCAGTGCACAACCCATCAGCTGTCTGTGACCAGGTGAAAATACCTTTTCCAAGTCAAACCTTCATATCATGACCTCTAACCTCTACACACAACCTACAACATTGTCACGTCCTAGTCAACATAATAGAACTAACGTGTTAGTAAAACCTGCTACAATCATGCAGTACAGTCAGAAAGCAGTTTAGCAGTTACACCGGTGGGCCCCATTTTATGCACTGCAGTGCTAGCTAGCTGAAGCTTCTGCTTTCAGTACTAGATTAATTATCTGATCCTTTGATTGGGTGGACAACATGTCATTTCATGCTGCAAGAGCTCTGATAGGCTGGAGGACTTCCTCTGGAAGTTGTCATAATTACTGTGTAAGTCTATGGAAGGGGGTGAGAACCATGAATCTCCTGGGTTTTGTATTGAAGACAATGTACCCAGAGGAGGACGGAAGCTAGCTGTCCTCCGGCTCACACCATGGTGCTACCCTACAGAGTGCTGTTGAGGCTACTGTAGACCTTCATTGCAAAACAGAGTGTTTTAACCAATGATTTGGTGACAATAATATATTTAGTATAGTTTTATCGAAAAAGGATGTTTTTTAAAAAAAATGTTAAACTTTAAATGTTTATGAAATTCATTGACAAGGATGGTCCTCAATGAATTTAATAAAAAATCAAAAGTTTAACATTAAAAAAAGACATCCTCCACTGGATTAAAATGAATGATTGAAGGAACGAGATCCCAACATTGTCAATAATTCTGGGAGTAACATTAAGGTATTCTGTACAGTTTGAGGTAGCAGTCTCATATGTTTCATTCTGTTCTGTTCTCAATAGTGTCCATGCTGCAACACACAATTTATTTATATATATATATATATATATATTCCAGGGGTAGGCAACTAGTTAGATTCAGCTGCAGGCCGGAACGTGAATATAATAAATTGTACACTGCAAATTGACCACAACTAAGCCCCAAAATGTATTTGAAAAGAACAATAATTTCATACCTTCTTCTTTACATTGAGACACGATCACACGTCTTTACCCACTGTGCGCACACTGGTTGAATCAACGTTGTTTCCACGTCATTTCAACGACATTACGTTGAACCAATGTGGAATAGGCGTTGGAATTGATGCCCTGCAGCAACAGTGTTGTAGTACAGTCTGTATCTCTCGATGTCGAATCCATTTTTAATTCGGTCTTGACTCGCTCGTTCTCGGACAATGAGGACTCGTAAATTCTTCCCGAGATCAGCGGAGTAAAACAATTCTAATTATCAGGTCCCATTCAGTCAGTGCATGAAACCTCTTGGCCAGGTCAAATATCCACACTCCTTTCATAATACATTCATTATCACCTATTGAAACCTGGGCTTTCCATTTTACACCTAACATTACTGTCCTTTTTACTTTTGTTGAATAATATCCTCAAACCTTATCGCGCTCGTTGTCCGCTAGTAGGGAAGAGTGGAGGAAATAGTTTGAAAGTAGCGCACTCACAGTTAGTAAGAGAGAGTAAGAGGTTTGGTTTTGAGCTGGACTAGCATTGTTCTGGTGTTGAGTTGGACCAGCGTTGTTCTGGTATTGAGTTGGACCAGCGTTGTTCTGGTGTTGAGTTGGACCAGCATTGTTCTGGTGTTGAGTTGGACCAGCATTGTTCTGGTATTGAGTTGGACCAGCGTTGTTCTGGTGTTGAGTTGGACCAGCGTTGTTCTGGTGTTGAGTTGGACCAGCATTGTTCTGGTGTTGAGTTGGACCAGCATTGTTCTGGTATTGAGTTGGACCAGCGTTGTTCTGGTGTTGAGTTGGACCAGCGTTGTTCTGGTGTTGAGTTGAACCAGCATTGTTCTGGTATTGAGTTGGACCAGCGTTGTTCTGGTTTTGAGTTGGACCAGCATTGTTCTGGTGTTGAGTTGAACCAGCATTGTTCTGGTATTGAGTTGGACCAGCGTTGTTCTGGTGTTGAGTTGGACCAGCGTTGTTCTGGTATTGAGTTGGACCAGCGTTGTTCTGGTGTTGAGTTGGACTAGTGTTGTTCTGGTGTTGACTCGGACTTGTTTTGCTCCGGTCTTGTTCTGGAATCTGTCTCGTGGTTTTTATTTCATTTTTCAAAACATTTTTTTTCTTATTTTTTTTTGAATTCCTCATCATTTTACAGCCTCTTTTGACCAAAAACGAATATCCCCCAAAGATCACTCCGGAGGGTTGTTTTGGCCCTATTCTATTGTTGACCCTCAATATGTCTTAGTTTTTCCGTTGTCTCTTTCAGGTCTTTTCGAGGCACAAATGATTTCCTTACATCAGAAACCGGTTGATAAACAAGACGCCCCACGAACCTTTAATTCTAATGTCAACATGCACTATTCTGACTAACGCACGTTTCCATATTTTCCAGAGGCAGTGTTGTGGTTTCCATTGTAGACTGTGTTGTGGTTTCCATTGTAGACTGTGTTGTGGTTTCCATTGTAGACAGTGTTGTAGTTTCCATATTTTCCAGAGGCAGTGTTGTGGTTTCCATATTTTCCAGAGGCAGTGTTGTGGTTTCCATATTTTCCAGAGGCAGTGTTGTGGTTTCCATATTTTCCAGAGGCAGTGTTGTAGTTTCCATATTTTCCAGAGGCAGTGTTGTGGTTTCCATATTTTCCAGAGGCAGTGTTGTGGTTTCCATATTTTCCAGAGGCAGTGTTGTAGTTTCTGTATTTTCCAGAGGCAGTGTTGTGGTTTCCATATTTTCCAGAGGCAGTGTTGTGGTTTCCATATTTTCCAGAGGCAGTGTTGTGGTTTCCATATTTTCCAGAGGCAGTGTTGTGGTTTCCATTGTAGACTGTGTTGTGGTTTCCATATTTTCCAGAGGCAGTGTTGTGGTTTCCATTGTAGACTGTGTTGTGGTTTCCATATTTTCCAGAGGCAGTGTTGTGGTTTCCATATTTTCCAGAGGCAGTGTTGTGGTTTCCATTGTAGACAGTGTTGTGGTTTCCATATTTTCCAGAGGCAGTGTTGTGGTTTCCATTGTAGACAGTGTTGTGGTTTCCATATTTTCCAGAGGCAGTGTTGTGGTTTCCATATTTTCCAGAGGCAGTGTTGTGGTTTCCATATTTTCCAGAGGCAGTGTTGTGGTTTCCATATTTTCCAGAGGCAGTGTTGTGGTTTCCATATTTTCCAGAGGCAGTGTTGTAGTTTCCATTGTAGACTGTGTTGTAGTTTCCATATTTTCCAGAGGCAGTGTTGTGGTTTCCATATTTTCCAGAGGCAGTGTTGTGGTTTCCATATTTTCCAGAGGCAGTGTTGTGGTTTCCATATTTTCCAGAGGCAGTGTTGTAGTTTCCATTGTAGACTGTGTTGTGGTTTCCATATTTTCCAGAGGCAGTGTTGTGGTTTCCATATTGTCCAGAGGCAGTGTTGTAGTTTCCATTGTAGACTGTGTTGTGGTTTCCATATTTTCCAGAGACTGTGTTGTAGTTTCCATTGTAGACTGTGTTGTATTCACACATCCAGAGAGACTGTGGATGCTTCATTATTAAACTCATTCTGCTTTAGTGGAAACCACATCCCCGTCATCATGCCGACGGTGGTCCTGATGGACGCGTCTCTGTCCATGACGCGGCCGGTCTCTCTGGAGCAGTGTTCTGAGGAGTTGCAGAGGAAGAACCTAGCTGTGGCCGGACTCACCATGCTGTTTGAGCACATGGCTAACAACTACAGACTGGAATTCACTTCTCTAGTGGCCTTCTCTTCCCTGTGGGAGCTACTGGTACCTTTCACCAGGGACTACAACACCCTACAGGTACACAGGTCTGGCTAACACAACACCCTACAGGTACACAGGTCTGGCTAACACAACACCCTACAGGTACACAGGTCTGGCTAACACCAGGGACTACAACACACTACAGGTACACAGGTCTGGCTAACACCAGGGACTACAACACCCTACAGGTACACAGGTCTGGCTAACACCAGGGACTACAACACCCTACAGGTCTGGCTAACACCAGGGACTACAACACCCTACAGGTACACAGGTCTGGCTAACACCAGGGACTACAACACCCTACAGGTACACAGGTCTGGCTAACACCAGGGACTACAACACACTACAGGTACACAGGTCAGGCTAACACCAGGGACTACAACACCCTGCAGGTCAGGCTAACACCAGGGACTACAACACCCAACAGGTCTGGCTAACACAACACCCTACAGGTCTGGCTAACACCAGGGACTACAACACCCTACAGGTCTGGCTAACACCAGGGACTACAACACCCTGCAGGTACACAGGTCTGGCTAACACCAGGGACTACAACACCCTGCAGGTCAGGCTAACACCAGGGACTACAACACACTACAGGTACACAGGTCTGGCTAACACCAGGGACTACAACACCCTACAGGTCTGGCTAACACCAGGGACTACAACACACTACAGGTACACAGGTCTGGCTAACATCAGGGACTACAACACCCTACAGGTCTGGCTAACACCAGGGACTACAACACACTACAGGTACACAGGTCTGGCTAACACCAGGGACTACAACACCCTACAGGTCTGGCTAACACCAGGGACTACAACACACTACAGGTACACAGGTCTGGCTAACACCAGGGACTACAACACCCTACAGGTCTGGCTAACACCAGGGACTACAACACACTACAGGTACACAGGTCTGGCTAACACCAGGGACTACAACACCCTGCAGGTACACAGGTCTGGCTAACACCAGGGACTACAACACCCTACAGGTCTGGCTAACACCAGGGACTACAACACACTACAGGTACACAGGTCTGGCTAACACCAGGGACTACAACACCCTGCAGGTACACAGGTCTAGCTAACACCAGGGACTACAACACCCTACAGGTCTGGCTAACACCAGGGACTACAACACACTACAGGTACACAGGTCTGGCTAACACCAGGGACTACAACACACTACAGGTCTGGCTAACACCAGGGACTACAACACACTACAGGTACACAGGTCTGGCTAACACCAGGGACTACAACACCCTGCAGGTACACAGGTCTAGCTAACACCAGGGACTACAACACCCTACAGGTCTGGCTAACACCAGAGACTACAACACACTACAGGTCTGGCTAACACCAGGGACTACAACACACTACAGGTCTGGCTAACACCAGGACTTGGAGGCAATATGGTAGTAGCTCTACTTGTTCTCTGATTGGCTAGATACATTTTAGACATTGGTTATGCCTGTCCAATGTTTCAGATCTGATGAAGTGTGCAGCCAGGGTAATGCAGCCAGTGTAATGTTCTGTGCAGCCAGGGTAATGTTCTGTGCAGCCAGGGTAATGCAGCCAGGGTAATGTTCTGTGCAGCCAGGGTAATGTTCTGTGCAGCCAGGGTAATGTTCTGTGCAGCCAGGGTAATGTTCTGTGCAGCCAGGGTAATGTTCTGTGCAGCCAGGGTAATGTTCTGTGCAGCCAGGGTAATGCAGCCAGAGTAATGTGCTGTGCATACAGGGTAATGCAGCCAGGGTAATGTTCTGTGCAGCCAGGGTAATGCAGTCTGTGCTCTGCTGTGCAGGAAGCCCTGAACAACCTGGAGGACTATGACAAGACGTGTCTGGAGTCAGCTTTACACGGAGTCAGCAACGTGGTACAGCAGGAGTGGGGCCACGCCTGTCCCACACAGGTACTATATCAAACCACACCTGTCCCACACAGGTACTATATCAAACCACGCCTGTCCCACACAGGTACTATATCAAACCACACCTGTCCCACACAGGTACTATATCAAACCACACCTGTCCCACACAGGTACTATATCAAACCACACCTGTCCCACACAGGTACTATATCAAACCATGGTGGTACTATATCAAACCATGGTGGTCCCACACAGGTACTATATCAAACCATGGTGGTCCCACACAGGTACTATATCAAACCACACCTGTCCCACACAGGTACTATATCAAACCACACCTGTCCCACACAGGTACTATATCAAACCATGATGGTCCCACACAGGTACTATATCAAACCATGATGGTCCCACACAGGTACTATATCAAACCATGATGGTCCCACACAGGTACTATATCAAACCACACCTGTCCCACATAGGTACTATATCAAACCACACCTGTCCCACACAGGTACTATATCAAACCATGGTGGTCCCACACAGGTACTATATCAAACCATGATGGTCCCACACAGGTACTATATCAAACCATGGTGGTCCCACACAGGTACTATATCAAACCACACCTGTCCCACACAGGTACTATATCAAACCATGGTGGTCCCACACAGGTACTATATCAAACCACACCTGTCCCACACAGGTACTATGTCAAACCACGCCTGTCCCACACAGGTATTATATCAAACCACGCCTGTCCCACACAGGTACTATATCAAACCATGATGGTACCACACAGGTACTATATCAAACCATGATGGTACCACACAGGTACTATATCAAACCATGGTGGTCCCACACAGGTACTATATCTAGATAACTATACCTAGCTATCTGGAGATGAATGTACTGACTATGACTGGTCCACCTAGCTATCTGGAGATGAATGTACTGACTATGACTGGTCCACCTAGCTATCTGGAGATGAATGTACTGACTATGACTGGTCCACCTAGCTATCTGGATATGAATGTACTGACTATGACTGGCCCACCTAGCTATCTGGAGATGAATGTACTGACTATGACTGGTCCACCTAGCTACCTGGAGATGAATGTACTGACTGTAAGTCACTCTGGATAAGAGCGTCTGATAAATTGCTAAAATGTTAAATAGAGGTGAATGTTGGTGAATATGGCTGCAGTTTTCCTCATGGCCACCAGGTGGTGCTCTCTGAGACTTTCCCTACAGACAATTACATTGATTATTGATCTGGTGGCCACCAGGTGGTGTTGGTAACAGACGGCTCTCTGGGGATCGGTAAAGGCTCTCTGAGACACTCCCTACAGACTCTGAAAGGACGACCGGAGGATAAGAAGTTCCCCCTGCCCTTCCCTTTCCCTGCCAAGCTGTTCATCATGTGCATCGCTAACGCAGAGGAGGTACGACAGCACTACTCTGAATAGCTACTGATTGTCCTTATAGACCTGATCACAGCTGGTTGTTTATTTGTAAGGTTTGTGATGTACTGAACGACAGTAGCTAGATATATATTTTTTATTTGACCTTTATTTAACCAGGCAAGTCAGTTAAGAACAAATTCTTATTTTCAATGACGACCTAGGAACAGTGGGGTTAACTGCCTGTTCAGGGGCAGAACGACAGATTTGTACCTTGTCAGCTCGGGGATTCGATCTTGAAACCTTTTGGTTACTAGTCCAACGCTCTAACCACTAGGCTACCCTGCCGCCTAATATAGGGGCTAGTGTTGCTCCTGGTTGTTTATTTGTAAGGTTAGTAGTAGCTAGATATAGGGGCTGGTGTTGCGCCTGTACATCTTAGACAACAAGCAGATGCACTATTAAACAACTATCTGCTACTGTGTGTTGGCAAGGTGACTGATAGGGCTGCACGGTTAATTAGATTTTTATCAAAATTGAGGTCTTGATATGGGCAATATCCATATCGCTGTCTGTAACGTTATTTTAGAAAATAAAAAAAATAAAAATGTAGGTTGATTGGTTAAGTTGAGGGAGTTCTCTCTCCATCTCTTTTGGCCAATCCCAATCCCACACACAGCAAGCCCCGCCCCCTCTCACTCAACCAGGCAGTTCCTCCAGATTCACTCTGCACCTATTGACCAATCAACACGCAGTCAACAGATTGTTCCAAACAAGAATGACGCAGCTTTCCACTTTGCATCTTAATATAAATCCATTTTTTCTATATTATTTGTGTAGTTAGTTGGTGTAGTTAGTGGGTGTAGTTAGTTGGTGTAGTTAGTGGGTGTTGTTAGTGGGTGTAGTTAGTGGGTGTAGTTAGTGGGTGTTGTTAGTGGGTGTAGTTAGTGGGTGTAGTTAGTTGGTCTTAGCAAGCTGCAAATGTGTCTTTAAAAAAATATGGTGTTAGCCTCTAATGCTTATCGCTTGCTAGCTGATTCTACCTGATGTTCTGTTCGCTACCAGACCACTGGACTCTCCACTATATCCCCTGTTGTTCTATAGTTACAGATGACAGACACAATGCATAACCTGGAGCAGCTGCTCCAGCTGAATGGAGGAGACGGACAGATCTTCACTATGGAAGGCCAGCTCTGTCTGAAGAGTGTCCAGTCCATGTTCGGGTGCGTATGTCAACCCAGAACCTTCCGTCAAACTCATGCATGTTACTTCTCAGGGTGGAAGCTAAATCTGAACGAGTGGAAACAGCACAAGCGCCTGGCCTTTCTTTGGGACCTAGCTAGGTCTTTGGTTGGCACAATTACCGTGTAACTGTGTAACCGACTGTTATAGATGAAGGTCGTCATGAAAGTGAAATAACAGTCCAAACAGAAAGGGTTTGTGGAACGTACAGCTGACTGAAGATGGGAAGGCCGGGCATTCATTCAATTGAGTTTCTGTGGGAACATGGATTCTTAACTAGAGTCGATGTCCGTGCCCCCGCGGAAATCTAATTAGCATAATAAAAACATCCCCATTAATAATCTGTCAGGTTAAGATGGAGAGAGAGATCTATCCACCACATCCCCATTAATAATCTGTCAGGTTAAGATGGAGAGAGAGATCTATCTACCACATCCCCATTAATAATCTGTCAGGTTAAGATGGAGAGAGAGATCTATCCACCACATCCCCATTAATAATCTGTCAGGTTAAGATGGAGAGAGAGATCTATCCACCACATCCCCATTAATAATCTGTCAGGTTAAGATGGAGAGAGAGATCTATCTACCACATCCCCATTAATAATCTGTCAGGTTAAGATGGAGAGAGAGATCTATCTACCACATCCCCATTAATAATCTGTCAGGTTAAGATGGAGAGAGAGATCTATCTACCACATCCACATTAATAATCTGTCAGGTTAAGATGGAGAGAGAGATCTATCCACCACATCCCCATTAATAATCTGTCAGGTTAAGATGGAGAGAGAGATCTATCCAGCACATCCCCATTAATAATCTGTCAGGTTAAGATGGAGAGAGAGATCTATCCACCACATCCCCATTAATAATCTGTCAGGTTAAGATGGAGAGAGAGATCTATCCACCACATCCCCATTAATAATCTGTCAGGTTAAGATGGAGAGAGAGATCTATCCACCACATCCCCATTAATAATCTGTCAGGTTAAGATGGAGAGAGAGATCTATCCAGCACATCCCCATTAATAATCTGTCAGGTTAAGATGGAGAGAGAGATCTATCCAGCACATCCCCATTAATAATCTGTCAGGTTAAGATGGAGAGAGAGATCTATCCACCACATCCCCATTAATAATCTGTCAGGTTAAGATGGAGAGAGAGATCTATCTACCACATCCCCATTAATAATCTGTCAGGTTAAGATGGAGAGAGAGATCTATCCACCACATCCCCATTAATAATCTGTCAGGTTAAGATGGAGAGAGAGATCTATCCAGCACATCCCCATTAATAATCTGTCAGGTTAAGATGGAGAGAGAGATCTATCCACCACATCCCCATTAATAATCTGTCAGGTTAAGATGGAGAGAGAGATCTATCCAGCACATCCGCCGATCTCGCACTTCCGCATCTGCAGTGAAAGGTGACAGAACCAGAGCGGCGTTTTGTCAGACCAGGAGACATCCGAAAGATAGGACGTCTCACAAAATGGTCTGTACTGTCAATGATTTGACCTACGAACTTTGGTCTACGAAAGTTCGTAGTTGATATAATTTTTTGATACTTCGAGTGGACCTTAAAATTCAACATCAAATAGCTAAATGATTCTTGGTTTGTCCTTAAAATAATTCAATATAGTAGAACCCTTTCCCCGGCTTAGACCGTTAATGGGTTAACAACGTGATTTCCTTTTGTTGCTCCTTGTTGAAACAAGCAAGGTGTTGTAGCAAACTAATCTTTGCAGCAGGAACACACACAGAAATAGAATGAATAGAACAGGCTTGGAACCTCTAACCCTGGGGATTTGTCATGGTTAGACTCGACAATGGCTGCCTGGTATTGTGATGCAATAATTTCCATGGTAATGTAGAATGTTCACTCAAATTATGTTAATTGATTTGTCTCATGCAAATGGAATGTTTTTTTGTTTGTATTGTCAGTTGAGTTGAATCAACAAATCACAGCACATTTTGATGGGTACACTTCCTGCTTTACTTCCTGCTTTGCTTCTATGGGTGAAGAGAAAATGTGTGTAAAAAATAAATATATATATATTTTGCAATTCGAACGGTTATTAAGGTGACTGCAGTCATTTGGCTGGCCAATAACTGTCATCCCAAATTCCATGAACGTCACAGCCCTAGCTCGTTCTTTCTCTCAGCTTGTGTCTTGTTTCCCCTTAATGGCCAAACTGATCTGTCTGTCCAGGAGTCTGATAGATGAGGTCTACTGCCCCTTCCATGCTGCGCTGTGTGTGTGTTGTTGTTTTACACACTGTGTGTGTGTGTGTGATACAGACGTCTGATAGATGAGGTCTACTCCCCGTTCCCTGCTGTACTGCGTTGTGGGAACCTGGCATCTGATGTCCAGGTGTTCCCCAGACCTGAGCCTGTGTTCCTGGATGAGGAAATCGACCCTATGCCCCGACACATCCTCACAGGTACCTAACAGACTCTCTAAATCGACCCTATGCCCCGACAGACACATCCTCACAGGTACCTAACAGACTCTCTAAATCGACCCATCCTCACAGGTACCTAAAAGATTATCTAAATGATCCTATCATATAGTACCTAACATACTCTAAATGATGGAGTAGCCCAGTCAGAGCTCTGACCCCAATCCAGTCAGTGGAGTGACCCAATTAGAGCTCTGACCTCAATCCAGTCAGTGGAGTGACCAATCAGAGCTCTGACCTCAATCCAATCAAACATTTGTGCCATGACTTAAAGTTTGCTGTCCATCAACGCTTCCCAATAAACTTTACAGAGCTTGAACAGTTTTGTAAAAAATAATGGTCAAATATGACCAAATCTAGATGTGCAAAGTTGGTAGCGACCTATCCCAGCAGGCTCACAGCTAATGGCAGACCAAAGATGCTTCCACCAAGTGTCATCTAAGGGGAGGTTGAGAATGATCCAATTATGACATTTCAGTTTTGTGTTTTTGGTGTGTAGATTAGTGGCAAAAGTCCTTATTTAAATGCATGAAACTCTGAGTCACTGTCACAACAAAATATAAACAGAAGTTCACGAGGTTTGCAGACTCTAGGCGCTGTATGTTCTCTACCATCCCAGTCACCTGACTTCGTCTCCTTCACTTCAACTGTGTTCAACTCTCTCTTACGGACTTTCACATGTTCTTGATGACTTGATGAACTATCACAGTTGATTGATTTAGATATGTTATTGCATCTTGTGTATACTGCCATTCCACTTCAAGCTGTCAATGTATACATCAAGTATAAGTAAGTACCAAACTGTGTTCCAGATCTGGAGATAGTTGGTTTCATAGAGATAGGAGACATCTCCAGTCCTCCTGTCATGTCCAGACACCTGGTCCTGCCTATCGCTGTCAATAAAGGTTAGTTACCGCTTCTAACTAATACCAACATGGTGTTCTAACCTTCTAGAATATCCTTCTAAATTAGTGTTGTAATGTTCTAAGATAGTTATATCTTCTAAAAGACTGTTCTAATGTTCTAAATGAGTGTTCTAAAAGACTGTTCTAATGTTCTAAATGAGTGTTCTAAAAGACTATTCTGATGTTCTAAATGAGTGTTCTAAATGAGTGTTCTAATGTTCTAAAAGAGTGTTCTAAAATGAGTGTTCTAAAAGACTATTCTGATGTTCTAAATGAGTGTTCTAAAAGACTGTTCTAATGTTCTAAAAGAGTGGTCTAAAATGAGTGTTCTAATGAGTTTATTGTTGTGTTCTTGGTTCCAGAGGTGGATGATGTGGGTCCAGGAACCACAGAGGAGCCAGAGGAGGAGACATCAGCCAACCAGCAGGCAGGGAAGATCCCCAACTTCTGTGTCCTACTCCATGGCAGTCTGAAGGTAGAGGGCATGGTGGCGCTGGTGCAGCTGGGGTAAGATAGTACTATGTTCTGTTATAACACATTATAAAGGTTCATAACGTGCTTATAGCATGTTATAAAGGTTATAGAGGGCATGGTGTCTCTGGGTAAGATATTCATGTTTTATTATTTTCTCTCAATTCAATTTGCTTTATTGAAGATTTACAATATTAACAATTACAATATTGATTATTATTATTTTAAACGGGACAATGGTAACAAAAATAACCAAGGATCAAAATAACCAACACATTGAATAATAACAATAAGCATACAGTAGAGGACATGTGCAGGTTGATTGGTCTGTCAGACACTGTCCCTCATCTTATGGCAGGCCGCAATGTAGTGGGCTGCCAACCCACAGCTCTCTGCGTCCTCCCCCAACAGGACGGGTAGCCTGTCCCTCCCCCAACAGGACGGGTAGCCTGTCCCTCCCCCAACAGGACGGGTAGCCTGTCCCTCCCCCAACAGGACGGGTAGCCTGTCCCTCCCCCAACAGGACGGGTAGCCTATTCTCATCAGAGAGCTTTTTGAAACCTTGAATAAGGGTTTCAAATCTGGGGAAATGACACTCTGTAATTGTTTAATATTTGTAACATTTTCTCTCTGTAGTCCAGAGTGGTATGGTATGCTGTACTCCCAGGCAGACAGCAAGAAGAAGTCTAATCTGATGATGTCTCTGTTTGAGCCTGGACCTGAGCCTTTACCCTGGCTGGGCAAGGTGTCTCAGCTAGGACCTATATCAGGTAGCTAATCAAACGGTTAATTACCCCCCCCCCCTGTCCAGAGATCTACCAGCTGACAATGGTAGCTTGATTTTCTGACCTTTAACCTCTCTCTCTTTCAGATGCTGCTGAGAACCCGTACGGGGAGGATGACAGTAAGAGTCCTTTCCCTCTGCAGCCTAAGATCAAACGCAGCTACGCTCAGAACGTCACTGTCTGGATCAAAGCTAGCGGACTGCAGGTACAGATAACGAGCTGTAGAAATAGAAGCTAGCCGACTGCAGGTACAGATAACGGGCTGTAGAAATAGAAGCTAGCCGACTGCAGGTACAGATAACGGGCTGTAGAAATAGAAGCTAGCCGACTGCAGGTACAGATAACGGGCTGTGGAAATAGAAGCTAGCCGACTGCAGGTACAGATAACGGGCTGTGGAAATAGAAGCTAGCCGACTGCAGGTACAGATAACGGGCTGTAGAAATAGAAGCTAGGGGACTGCAGGTACAGATAACGGGCTGTAGAAATAGAAGCTAGCCGACTGCAGGTACAGATAACGGGCTGTAGAAATAGAAGCTAGCCGACTGCAGGTACAGATAACGGGCTGTGGAAATAGAAGCTAGCCGACTGCAGGTACAGATAACGGGCTGTGGAAATAGAAGCTAGCCGACTGCAGGTACAGATAACGGGCTGTAGAAATAGAAGCTAGGGGACTGCAGGTACAGATAACGGGCTGTAGAAATAGAAGCTAGCCGACTGCAGGTACAGATAACGGGCTGTGGAAATAGAAGCTAGCCGGCTGCGGGTACAGATATCGGACTCTTGATAGCCGAGTGGAATTATGAAAGACCATGATTGGAGATGTGTTAAGGCCTCACTGTAAGGATTATGTTGATTGGTTGAGAGGTGCTTGACTTCCTGTGTGTCAACCAATCAACAGACTGATGTGCAGAAGATCCTGAGGAACGCCAGGAAACTGCCAGAGAAGACTCAGACCTTCTACAAGGTACGAGCCCATACGGGAGCGATGAGACAAGATAGTAACTACTAACAATTGGATACCATGAAATTGGGGAGGTACAGTGAGAAAGTTCTGGGATGGATACTTAAGTTTTCCTGATTTAACCTGGGTCATGTTCAATGGTCGCAAACATGGAGGTAGAATCATTTCATTTTCATTTAGAATCAAACATTTTACAACGTTTTGATGTTGTGCCCTAATGAACACAATCCTGGTTCTGACCACCTATTATTATGTTCACTCTATAATGGAGGTAAACTGATCTATTCTTTCTATAATGGAGGTAAACTGATCTATTCATTCTATAATGGAGGTAAACTGATCTATTCATTCTATAATGGTGGTAAACTCTGATCTATTCATTCTATAATGGATGTAAACTGATCTATTCATTCTATAATGGATGTAAACTGATCTATTCATTCTATAATGGATGTAAACTGATCTATTCATTCTATAATGGATGTAAACTGATCTATTCATTCTATAATGGAGGTAAACTGATCTATTCATGCTATAATGGGTGTAAATTCATTCCTCTATATGTTGTCGAAGTTTACATACATCTTAGCCAAATATATTTAAACTCAGTTTTTCACAATTCCTGACATTTAATCCTAGTAAAAAATCCCTGTGTTAGGATCACCACTTTATTTTAAGAATGTGAAATGTCAGAATAATAGTTGAGTGATTTATTTCAGCTTTCATCACATTCCCAGGGGGTCAGAAGTTTACATACACTCAATAGGTATTTGGTAGAATTGCCTTTACATTGTTTAACTTGGGTCAAACATTTTGGGTAGCCCTCCACAAGCTTCCCACAATAAGTTGGATGAATTGTGGCCCATTCCTCCTGACAGAGCTGTGTAACTGAATCAGGTTTGTAGGCCTCATTGCTCGCACACGCTTTTTCAGTTCTGCCCACAAGTTTTCTATAGGACTGAGGTCAGGGCTTTGTGATGGCCACTCCAATATCTTGACTTTGATGTCCTTAAGCCATTTTGCCACAACTTTAGAAGTGTGCTTGGGGTCATTGTCCATTTGGAAGATCCATTTGCGACCAAGCTTTAACTTCCTGACTGATATCTTGACATGTTGCTTCAATATATCCACAACATTTTCCTGCCTCACGATGCCATCTATTTTGTGAAGTGCACCAGTCCCTCCTGCAGCAAAGCACCCCCACAACATGATGTTGGGATGGTGTTCTTCGGGTTTGCAAGCCTCCCCCTTTTTCCTCCAAACGGTTCTATTTTTGTTTCATTAGACCAGAAGACATTTCTCCAAAAAGTACAATCTTTGTCCCCATGTGCAGTTGCACATGGCGGTTTTGGAGCAGTGGCTTCTACCTTGCTGAGTGGCCATTCAGGCTATGTGGATATAAATACTTTTGTACCTCTTTCCTCCAGCATCTTCACAAGGTCCTTTCCTGTTGCTCTGGGATTGATTTGCACCAAAGTACGTTCATCTCTAGGAGACAGAACGCATCTCTTTCCTGAGCGGTATGACGGCTGCGTGGTCCCATGGTGTTTATACTTGCGTACTATTGTTTGTACAGATGAACGTGGTACCTTCAGGCGTTTGGAAATTGCTCCCAAGGATGAACGAGACTTGTGGGGGTCTACAATTTTTTTCTGAGGTCTTGGCTTATTTCTTTTGAGTTTCCCATGATGTCAAGCAAATAGGCACTGAGTTTAGAGGTTGGTCTGGAAATACATCCACAGGTACGTCAATTAGCCTATCAGAAGCTTCTAAAGCCATGACATCATTTTTTGACATTTTCCAAGCTGTTTAAAGGCACAGTCAACTTAGTGTATGTAAACTTCTGACACACTGGAATTGTGACACAGTGACTTAATCTGTTGGAAAAATGACTTGTGTCATGCACAATGTAGATGTCCTAACTGACTTGCCAAAACTATAGTTTGTTAACAAGAAATTTGCAGAGTGGTTGAAAAACAAGTTTTAATGTCTCTAACTGTACTTGGTGAATAAAAGTGATCTGTATTTATTCAGTTGTCTCTATCTGCCCACCAGGAGCTGAACCGTCTGCGGAAGGCAGCGCTGGCGTTTGGTTTCTGGGAGCTGCTGAAGGGCGTTGCAGAGCTGTTAGAGAGGGAGTGTACCCTGCTGCCAGACACGGCTCACCCTGACGCAGCCTTCCAGCTATCACACGCTGCCAAGCAGCTTAAACTGGCCTCCACGGGAGACTCCCAGTACGCTGCCTTCGACCAGAACATCAACCCCATGCACACAGACTTCTCTGGGGGAGGAGCTGGCATGTAGAGGAAGGAGAGAGAGAAGACTGCTTCTGAAATGGCCCCGTCCCAGTATCTGTGCTTTAGATATGTTGACCTGTGTCCTCTAATGCCCAGGAAGCCCCGATTCAAGTAGAGATGTTGACCTGTGTCCTCTCTAATGCAAGGGACGCTCCGATTCAAGTAGAGATGTTGACCTGTGTCCTCTCTAATGCCCAGGAAGCCCCGATTCAAGTAGATATGTTGACCTGTGTCCTCTCTAATGCCCAGGAAGCCCCGATTCAAGTAGAGATGTTGACCTGTGTCCTCTCTAATGCCCAGGAAGCTCCGATTCAAGTAGAGATGTTGACCTGTGTCCTCTCTAATGCCCAGGAAGCTCCGATTCAAGTAGATATGTTGACCTGTGTCCTCTCTAATGCCCAGGAAGCCCCAATTCAAGTAGAGATGTTGACCTGTGTTCTCTCTAATGCAAGGGACGCTCCGATTCAAGTAGAGATGTTGACCTGTGTCCTCTCTAATGCCCAGGAAGCTCCGATTCAAGTAGAGATGTTGACCTGTGTCCTCTCTAATGCCCAGGAAGCTCCGATTCAAGTAGAGATGTTGACCTGTGTCCTCTCTAATGCCCAGGAAGCTCCGATTCAAGTAGAGATGTTGACCTGTGTCCTCTCTAATGCCCAGGAAGCTCCGATTCAAGTAGAGATGTTGACCTGTGTCCTCTCTAATGCCCAGGAAGCTCCAATTCAAACTGCCATTACAGCTTTGTAAGTGTTGCCAAAATATGTTAGTTGCTCAGTGAAACTCCATATTTGGTGAGTAACTATCTTCATTTACTCCCGTTACAGCCGGTATGTAATTCTAGAAAATCCTCTTCGGCACCTCCAATGTTCACTCACGTCTAAATCAGAAGTCTACAACAGCTGGCAGTGCCAATGAGGCTTTTTCCCCTCGATTCCTTGTACATTTTGTATTTAGACCTAATAATGAAAAACTTAATTTGTTGAGTAACGGCTGTATTTTGACAATTTGAATCTGAGCCTCCTGGGTTGTTAAGAGAGGAGACCCGTCATGCTCAACATCTCTAAATCCCAGATACTGGGGGACATATTCCTGTAGGCTCTGGTCTAAAGTAGTGCACAATATAGGGAATAGGGTGCTGTTTCGGACTATTAGAATGGCTCGTCAATGAAGCTCTCTGTCACACCAACTGTTAAAAGCTAAGGCCTATGGCTTTACATGTGTTTTTGACCATATCGTTTTTATAACTTTCCTAATGAATAAATGAAAAAAAGGTTTCTTTTTTCCAAAGATGAGTATTTTTATTAATCTTACACAATTTACCCAGGAAGTGGAACTGCTCATTTTTATTCAGCATATTAATTGACGTGACAAAAACAGACATCTTATGTGACTTTCCCCTGAGGACGTTTGTTAGCAAGAAAAAAATCGTACTGCGAATTAACTACAACAGAAAATACAAGACGAGGGTTGCAAAATTCTCCTAACTGGGACTTCTGGAAATGTTGAGAAAGTTAGTGGAATTTAGTCAACCTAGATGAGATGATGGGAACAGACAGGCAGCAGAGGTTGTTGGAGGTCAAAGATTTTAAAAATGATGTCAGTTAGACTTCCTCTTCTTGGTCCGGAACCTCTTCCTCCTCTGTTTGTACAGGTGGCGGAAATTGATGAGAAGCCCTGCAAACACAACAGACGATATTGTTAAGTCATAAGTTGATGAACACTTTAAATATGAGGGTGTGGCCGATGTTGTTACAAATAGTAATTACCCTATAACTGCAAAGATGAACCGTACAAGATAAATATGTAGATTGATCCATTTTTCACAACTCACCGATGACCATGAGAGGTAGGTAGATATAGAGGACACAGGAGAAGCTGGCAGAGGAGCCCAGGGCCTCAGGTAGAGGGATACTGAACAGTCTGCTCTGGTCAAACACTGAGATGGACTGGACCACTGCAACCGCTGGAGAGGGGGAGAGAGAGAACTGTTGAGTAAATGGACTGGACCACTGGAGAGGTAGGGGGGAGAGAGAACTGCTGAGTAAATGGACTGGACCACTGGAGAGGTAGGGGGGAGAGAGAACTGCTGAGTAAATGGACTGGACCACTGGAGAGGTAGGGGGGAGAGAGAACTGCTGAGTAAATGGACTGGACCACTGGAGAGGTAGGGGGGAGAGAGAACTGCTGAGTAAATGGACTGGACCACTGGAGAGGTAGGGGGGAGAGAGAACTGCTGAGTAAATGGACTGGACCACTGGAGAGGTAGGGGGAGAGAGAACTGCTGAGTAAATGGACTGGACCACTGGAGAGGTAGGGGGGAGAGAGAACTGCTGAGTAAATGGACTGGACCACTGGAGAGGTAGGGGGGGGAGAGAACGGTTGAGTAAATGGACTGGACCAATGAAACTGCTGGAGAGGTAGGGGGGGAGAGAGAACTGCTGAGTAAATGGACTGGACCACTGGAGAGGTAGGGGGGAGAGAGAACTGCTGAGTAAATGGACTGGACCAATGAAACTGCTGGAGAGGTAGGGGGGGAGAGAGAACTGCTGAGTAAATGGACTGGACCACTGGAGAGGTAGGGGGGAGAGAGAACTGTTGAGTAAATGGACTGGACCAATGAAACTGCTGGAGAGAGAACTGCTGAGTAAATGGACTGGACCACTGGAGAGGTAGGGGGGAGAGAGAACTGTTGAGTAAATGGACTGGACCAATGAAACTGCTGGAGAGGTAGGGGGGGGGAGAGAACTGCTGAGTAAATGGACTGGACCACTGGAGAGGTAGGGGGGAGAGAGAACTGCTGAGTAAATGGACTGGACCACTGGAGAGGTAGGGGGGAGAGAGAACTGCTGAGTAAATGGACTGGACCACTGGAGAGGTAGGGGGGGGAGAGAACGGTTGAGTAAAGTGTTACCCAGGTATTCTGTCCATTCTTCAGGCTTCCCATTGCCTCTCCTCTTAGTAATACTGTACACCCGTAAACTAACTCACCTTCAGCCAGCACACCCAGAGGGTACAGGGGTGTCACTGTAAACTAACGCACCCCCAGAGGGGACAGGACTATCCCAACGGTGTCCCTATAAACTAACGCACCCCCAGAGGGTACAGGACTATCCCGACGGTGTCCCTGTAAACTAACGCACCCCCAGAGGGTACAGGACTATCCCGACGGTGTCCATATAAACTAACGCACCCCCAGAGGGTACAGGACTATCCCGACGGTGTCCCTGTAAACTAACGCACCCCCAGAGGGTACAGGACTATCCCGACGGTGTCCCTATAAACTAACGCACCCCCAGAGGGTACAGGGGTATCCCGACGGTGTCCCTATAAACTAACGCACCCCCAGAGGGTACGGGGGTATCCCGACGGTGTCCCCGTAAACTCACCTTCAGCCAGCTCCCCCAGAGGGTACAGGGGTATCCCGACGGTGTCCCCGTAAACTCACCTTCAGCCAGCACCCCCAGAGGGTACAGGGGTATCCAGACGGTGTACCTCAGCCAGGTGATCGTCTTCCACTCTGTGTCGATACAACCCAGCATGTAGAATGGGTACCTGGGGGGAGGAATGGATTTTTCATTGGGGGAAAAATGGCATCCTTCTGAAGACACAAAGTAAAGCATACATTTTCTTTGCTGTTATTCATGAGCTACACACAGAGATGTGTGTCAGTGTTGTGGAATAAAAGAGGGTAACATCTACAGAGGAAACTGGACAGATAACTCTACTAGTGATCTTACACATGGCTGAGGAAGGTTCTTGACAATCGGCCATTTTGCTTCCACAGCCATACAACACACACACACACAGAGAGCATTAATGACCCCTTTATGTGCAGCAGGCTTATAATCCCACCTAAACATCTCTAAAACCACTCCAGAGGTAGACAGTATATACCACCTAAACATCTCTAAAAACCACTCCAGAGGTAGACAGTATATACCACCTAAACATCTCTATACCACCTAAACATCTCTATACCACTCCAGAGGTAGAAGACAGTATATACCACCTAAACATCTCTATACCACCTAAACATCTCTATACCACTCCAGATGTGGAAGACAGTATATACCACCTAAACATCTCTATACCACCTAAACATCTCTATACCACTCCAGATGTAGAAGACAGTATATACCCACCTAAACATCTCTATACCACCTAAACATCTCTATACCACTTCAGAGGTAGAAGACAGTATATACCACCTAAACATCTCTATACCACCTAGACAGTATATACCACCTAAACATCTCTATACCACCTAAACATCTCTATACCACTCCAGAGGTAGAAGACAGTATATACCACCTAAACATCTCTATACCACCTAAACATCTCTATACCCACCTAAAGATCTCTATAGCGCTCCAGAGGTAGAAGACAAAGAAGACCACTGGTTTGTTGTGCATCTCCTGCAGGCTGCCGAGGATGATGAAGAGGATGAAGTTCCTACCGATCACCTGGAGATGAAGAGCACCACAGTACACAGAGTCAAAAACACCAGACTTTGTTAACACCTAATAACAATTTTATAAATACGCCATTACAAATGTTGAGTATGATGAACGACCACAGTAAACTACCCGTGTTCCCTGATGCTGTCAGTGTTGTAGAGTATGATGAACGACCACAGTAAACTACCCGTGTTCCCTGATGCTGATGCTGTCAGTGTTGTAGAGTATGATGAACGACCACAGTAAACTACCTGTGTTCCCTGATGCTGTCAGTGTTGTAGAGTATGATGAACGACCACAGTAAACTACCCGTGTTCCCTGATGCTGTCAGTGTTGTAGAGTATGATGAACGACCACAGTAAACTACCCGTGTTCCCTGATGCTGTCAGTGTTGTAGAGTATGATGAACGACCACAGTAAACTACCCGTGTTCCCTGATGCTGATGCTGTCAGTGTTGTAGAGTGATGAACGACCACAGTAAACAACCCGTGTTCCCTGATGCTGATAGTGTTGTAGAGTATGATGAACGACCACAGTAAACTACCCGTGTTCCCTGATGCTGTCAGTGTTGTAGAGTATGATGAACGACCACAGTAAACTACCCGTGTTCCCTGATGCTGTCAGTGTTGTAGAGTATGATGAACGACCACAGTAAACTACCCGTGTTCCCTGATGCTGATGCTGTCAGTGTTGTAGAGTATGATGAACGACCACAGTAAACTACCCGTGTTCCCTGATGCTGATGCTGTCAGTGTTGTAGAGTATGATGAACGACCACAGTAAACTACCCGTGTTCCCTGATGCTGTCAGTGTTGTAGAGTATGATGAACGACCACAGTAAACTACTCGTGTTCCCTGATGCTGTCAGTGTTGTAGAGTATGATGAACGACCACAGTAAACTACCCGTGTTCCCTGATGCTGATGCTGTCAGTGTTGTAGAGTATGATGAACGACCACAGTAAACTACCCGTGTTCCCTGATGCTGTCAGTGTTGTAGAGTATGATGAACGACCACAGTAAACTACCCGTGATCCCTGATGCTGTCAGTGTTGTAGAGTATGATGAACAACCACAGTAAACTACCCGTGTTCCCTGATGCTGTCAGTGTTGTAGAGTATGATGAACGACCACAGTAAACTACCCGTGTTCCCTGATGCTGTCAGTGTTGTAGAGTATGATGAACGACCACAGTAAACTACCCGTGTTCCCTGATGCTGATGCTGTCAGTGTTGTAGAGTATGATGAACGACCACAGTAAACTACCCGTGTTCCCTGATGCTGTCAGTGTTGTAGAGTATGATGAACGACCACAGTAAACTACCCGTGATCCCTGATGCTGTCAGTGTTGTAGAGTATGATGAACAACCACAGTAAACTACCCGTGTTCCCTGATGCTGTCAGTGTTGTAGAGTATGATGAACGACCACAGTAAACTAACCGTGTTCCCTGATGCTGTCAGTGTTGTAGAGTATGATGAACGACCACAGTAAACTACCCGTGTTCCCTGATGCTGATGCTGTCAGTGTTGTAGAGTATGATGAACGACCACAGTAAACTACCCGTGTTCCCTGATGCTGATGCTGTCAGTGTTGTAGAGTATGATGAACGACCACAGTAAACTACCCGTGTTCCCTGATGCTGTCAGTGTTGTAGAGTATGATGAACGACCACAGTAAACTACCCGTGTTCCCTGATGCTGATGCTGTCAGTGTTGTAGAGTATGATGAACGACCACAGTAAACTACCCGTGTTCCCTGATGCTGATGCTGTCAGTGTTGTAGAGTATGATGAACGACCACAGTAAACTACCCGTGTTCCCTGATGCTGTCAGTGTTGTAGAGTATGATGAACGACCACAGTAAACTACCCGTGTTCCCTGATGCTGTCAGTGTTGTAGAGTATGATGAACGACCACAGTAAACTACCCGTGTTCCCTGATGCTGTCAGTGTTGTAGAGTATGATGAACGACCACAGTAAACTACCCGTGTTCCCTGATGCTGTTAGTGTTGTAGAGTATGATGAACGACCACAGTAAACTACCCGTGTTCCCTGATGCTGTCAGTGTTGTAGAGTATGATGAACGACCACAGTAAACTACCCGTGTTCCCTGATGCTGTCAGTGTTGTAGAGTATGATGAACGACCACAGTAAACTACCCGTGTTCCCTGATGCTGTCAGTGTTGTAGAGTATGATGAACGACCACAGTAAACTACCCGTGTTCCCTGATGCTGATGCTGTCAGTGTTGTAGAGTATGATGAACGACCACAGTAAACTACCCGTGTTCCCTGATGCTGATGATGTCGGTGTTTGTGCCAACAGCGAACGCTTAGATTGAAAGTAGAGTTCCTGAAAACACAGACAGTACGATACCTGTATAAAAGCAGGAACCACCGCAGCCTTGACCACTCCAAACATAGCATTGAGGACTTCTACACTGGCTAATATTTGGCAGAAAAACATCACGTCGGAGATGGTGTAGAATGTGTCATAGAGAGAATCTGAAAGGGGGGAAAACAGTTAAAAATATATATGTCATGCCAGGTCCTTCACTGCCAGACAGAGTTGACAATTTACACTGTTTTCTGAACAAATGCAAACTCAGCCAGACTGGCTTCCAGGCTCACACAACGTCATGTCTAACTGAAGTGATTCACCTTGTCCCAGTATAAAGAGTCAGATGGTCATGTCAAACTGAAGTGATTCACCTTGTCCCAGTATAAAGAGTCGGATGGTCATGTCAAACTGAAGTGATTCACCTTGTCCCAGTATAAAGAGTCAGATGGTCATGTCAAACTGAAGTGATTCACCTTGTCCCAGTATAACGAGTCGGATGGTCATGTCTAACTGAAGTGATTCACCTTGTCCCAGTATAAAGAGTCAGATGGTCATGTCAAACTGAAGTGATTCACCTTGTCCCAGTATAAAGAGTCAGATGGTCATGTCTAACTGAAGTGATTCACCTTGTCCCAGTATAAAGAGTCAGATGGTCATGTCTAACTGAAGTGATTCACCTTGTCCCAGTATAAAGAGTCAGATGGTCATGTCAAACTGAAGTGATTCACCTTGTCCCAGTATAAAGAGTCAGATGGTCATGTCAAACTGAAGTGATTCACCTTGTCCCAGTATAAAGAGTCAGATGGCCATGTCAAACTGAAGTGATTCACCTTGTCCCAGTATAAAGAGTCAGATGGTCATGTCAAACTGAAGTGATTCACCTTGTCCCAGTATAAAGAGTCAGATGGTCATGTCAAACTGAAGTGATTCACCTTGTCCCAGTATAAAGAGTCAGATGGTCATGTCTAACTGAAGTGATTCACCTTGTCCCAGTATAAAGAGTCGGATGGTCATGTCTAACTGAAGTGATTCACCTTGTCCCAGTATAAAGAGTCAGATGGTCATGTCTAACTGAAGTGATTCACCTTGTCCCAGTATAAAGAGTCAGATGGTCATGTCTAACTGAAGTGATTCACCTTGTCCCAGTATAAAGAGTCGGATGGTCATGTCTAACTGAAGTGATTCACCTTGTCCCAGTATAAAGAGTCAGATGGTCATGTCTAACTGAAGTGATTCACCTTGTCCCAGTATAAAGAGTCAGATGGTCATGTCAAACTGAAGTGATTCACCTTGTCCCAGTATAAAGAGTCGGATGGTCATGTCAAACTGAAGTGATTCACCTTGTCCCAGTATAAAGAGTCAGATGGTCATGTCAAACTGAAGTGATTCACCTTGTCCCAGTATAAAGAGTCAGATGGTCATGTCAAACTGAAGTGATTCACCTTGTCCCAGTATAAAGAGTCGGATGGTCATGTCAAACTGAAGTGATTCACCTTGTCCCAGTATAAAGAGTCAGATGGTCATGTCTAACTGAAGTGATTCACCTTGTCCCAGTATAAAGAGTCAGATGGTCATGTCAAACTGAAGTGATTCACCTTGTCCCAGTATAAAGAGTCGGATGGTCATGTTGATGAAGATCCAGGAGAAGCCCAAGAACTGAACCAGGTTGTAGGTGAACAGAAAAGCTTTCTTCAGAGTGATGTATGCTGGGAAGAAATTCACAATATAGGTCACATGCCACATTCTCTGCCTATATTTCTTACACATAAAAATAGTGTGTTATACTCCCAGTCCTCTGACAGTCCTCAACTTGTTAAATACAGTGTGTTACACTCCCAGTCCTCTGACAGTCCTCAACTTGTTAAATACAGTGTGTTATACTCACAGTCCTCTGACAGTCCTCAACTTGTTAAATACAGTGTGTTATACTCCCAGTCCTCAACTTGTTAAATACAGTGTGTTATACTCACAGTCCTCTGACAGTCCTCAACTTGTTAAATACAGTGTGCTATACTCCCAGTCCTCAACTTGTTAAATACAGTGTGTTATACTCACAGTCCTCAACTTGTTAAATACAGTGTGTTATACTCCCAGTCCTCTGACAGTCCTCAACTTGTTAAATACAGTGTGTTATACTCCCAGTCCTCAACTTGTTAAATACAGTGTGTTATACTCCCAGTCCTCTGACAGTCCTCAACTTGTTAAATACAGTGTGTTATACTCCCAGTCCTCAACTTGTTAAATACAGTGTGTTATACTCACAGTCCTCTGACAGTCCTCAACTTGTTAAATACAGTGTGTTACACTCCCAGTCCTCTGACAGTCCTCAACTTGTTAAATACAGTGTGTTATACTCCCAGTCCTCAACTTGTTAAATACAGTGTGTTATACTCCCAGTCCTCAACTTGTTAAATACAGTGTGTTATACTCCCAGTCCTCTGACAGTCCTCAACTTGTTAAATACAGTGTGTTATACTCCCAGTCCTCAACTTGTTAAATACAGTGTGTTATACTCACAGTCCTCAACTTGTTAAATACAGTGTGTTATACTCCCAGTCCTCTGACAGTCCTCAACTTGTTAAATACAGTGTGTTATACTCCCAGTCCTCTGACAGTCCTCAACTTGTTAAATACAGTGTGTTATACTCCCAGTCCTCTGACAGTCCTCAACTTGTTAAATACAGTGTGTTATACTCCCAGTCCTCTGACAGTCCTCAACTTGTTAAATACAGTGTGTTATACTCCCAGTCCTCAACTTGTTAAATACAGTGTGTTATACTCCCAGTCCTCAACTTGTTAAATACAGTGTGTTATACTCCCAGTCCTCAACTTGTTAAATACAGTGTGTTATACTCCCAGTCCTCTGACAGTCCTCAACTTGTTAAATACAGTGTGTTATACTCCCAGTCCTCAACTTGTTAAATACAGTGTGTTACACTCCCAGTCCTCAACTTGTTAAATACAGTGTGTTATACTCCCAGTCCTCTGACAGTCCTCAACTTGTTAAATACAGTGTGTTATACTCCCAGTCCTCTGACAGTCCTCAACTTGTTAAATACAGTGTGTTATACTCCCAGTCCTCAACTTGTTAAATACAGTGTGTTATACTCCCAGTCCTCAACTTGTTAAATACAGTGTGTTATACTCCCAGTCCTCTGACAGTCCTCAACTTGTTAAATACAGTGTGTTATACTCCCAGTCCTCAACTTGTTAAATACAGTGTGTTATACTCACAGTCCTCAACTTGTTAAATACAGTGTGTTATACTCCCAGTCCTCAACTTGTTAAATACAGTGTGTTATACTCACAGTCCTCTGACAGTCCTCAACTTGTTAAATACAGTGTGTTACACTCCCAGTCCTCTGACAGTCCTCAACTTGTTAAATACAGTGTGTTATACTCACAGTCCTCTGACAGTCCTCAACTTGTTAAATACAGTGTGTTATACTCCCAGTCCTCTGACAGTCCTCAACTTGTTAAATACAGTGTGTTATACTCCCAGTCCTCTGACAGTCCTCAACTTGTTAAATACAGTGTGTTATACTCCCAGTCCTCAACTTGTTAAATACAGTGTGTTATACTCACAGTCCTCTGACAGTCCTCAACTTGTTAAATACAGTGTGTTATACTCCCAGTCCTCAACTTGTTAAATACAGTGTGCTATACTCCCAGTCCTCAACTTGTTAAATACAGTGTGTTATACTCCCAGTCCTCAACTTGTTAAATACAGTGTGCTATACTCCCAGTCCTCAACTTGTTAAATACAGTGTGTTATACTCACAGTCCTCAACTTGTTAAATACAGTGTGTTATACTCACAGTCCTCTGACAGTCCTCAACTTGTTAAATACAGTGTGTTATACTCCCAGTCCTCTGACAGTCCTCAACTTGTTAAATACAGTGTGTTATACTCCCAGTCCTCTGACAGTCCTCAACTTGTTAAATACAGTGTGTTATACTCCCAGTCCTCAACTTGTTAAATACAGTGTGTTATACTCCCAGTCCTCAACTTGTTAAATACAGTGTGTTATACTCCCAGTCCTCTGACAGTCCTCAACTTGTTAAATACAGTGTGTTATACTCCCAGTCCTCAACTTGTTAAATACAGTGTGTTATACTCCCAGTCCTCAACTTGTTAAATACAGTGTGTTACACTCCCAGTCCTCTGACAGTCCTCAACTTGTTAAATACAGTGTGTTACACTCCCAGTCCTCTGACAGTCCTCAACTTGTTAAATACAGTGTGTTATACTCCCAGTCCTCAACTTGTTAAATACAGTGTGCTATACTCCCAGTCCTCAACTTGTTAAATACAGTGTGTTATACTCCCAGTCCTCTGACAGTCCTCAACTTGTTAAATACAGTGTGTTATACTCCCAGTCCTCAACTTGTTAAATACAGTGTGTTATACTCCCAGTCCTCAACTTGTTAAATACAGTGTGTTATACTCCCAGTCCTCAACTTGTTAAATACAGTGTGTTATACTCACAGTCCTCAACTTGTTAAATACAGTGTGTTATACTCCCAGTCCTCTGACAGTCCTCAACTTGTTAAATACAGTGTGTTATACTCACAGTCCTCTGACAGTCCTCAACTTGTTAAATACAGTGTGTTACACTCCCAGTCCTCAACTTGTTAAATACAGTGTGTTATACTCACAGTCCTCAACTTGTTAAATACAGTGTGCTATACTCCCAGTCCTCAACTTGTTAAATACAGTGTGTTATACTCACAGTCCTCAACTTGTTAAATACAGTGTGTTATACTCCCAGTCCTCTGACAGTCCTCAACTTGTTAAATACAGTGTGTTATACTCACAGTCCTCAACTTGTTAAATACAGTGTGTTATACTCCCAGTCCTCAACTTGTTAAATACAGTGTGTTATACTCACAGTCCTCAACTTGTTAAATACAGTGTGTTACACTCCCAGTCCTCAACTTGTTAAATACAGTGTGTTATACTCACAGTCCTCTGACAGTCCTCAACTTGTTAAATACAGTGTGTTATACTCACAGTCCTCAACTTGTTAAATACAGTGTGTTATACTCCCAGTCCTCAACTTGTTAAATACAGTGTGTTATACTCACAGTCCTCAACTTGTTAAATACAGTGTGTTATACTCACAGTCCTCTGACAGTCCTCAACTTGTTAAATACAGTGTGTTATACTCCCAGTCCTCAACTTGTTAAATACAGTGTGTTATACTCACAGTCCTCAACTTGTTAAATACAGTGTGTTATACTCCCAGTCCTCTGACAGTCCTCAACTTGTTAAATACAGTGTGTTATACTCCCAGTCCTCAACTTGTTAAATACAGTGTGTTATACTCACAGTCCTCAACTTGTTAAATACAGTGTGTTATACTCACAGTCCTCTGACAGTCCTCAACTTGTTAAATACAGTGTGTTATACTCCCAGTCCTCAACTTGTTAAATACAGTGTGTTATACTCCCAGTCCTCAACTTGTTAAATACAGTGTGTTATACTCCCAGTCCTCTGACAGTCCTCAACTTGTTAAATACAGTGTGTTATACTCCCAGTCCTCAACTTGTTAAATACAGTGTGTTATACTCCCAGTCCTCAACTTGTTAAATACAGTGTGTTATACTCCCAGTCCTCAACTTGTTAAATACAGTGTGTTATACTCCCAGTCCTCAACTTGTTAAATACAGTGTGTTATACTCACAGTCCTCAACTTGTTAAATACAGTGTGTTATACTCCCAGTCCTCAACTTGTTAAATACAGTGTGTTATACTCCCAGTCCTCAACTTGTTAAATACAGTGTGTTATACTCCCAGTCCTCAACTTGTTAAATACAGTGTGTTATACTCCCAGTCCTCAACTTGTTAAATACAGTGTGTTATACTCCCAGTCCTCAACTTGTTAAATACAGTGTGTTATACTCCCAGTCCTCAACTTGTTAAATACAGTGTGTTATACTCCCAGTCCTCAACTTGTTAAATACAGTGTGTTATACTCCCAGTCCTCAACTTGTTAAATACAGTGTGTTATACTCCCAGTCCTCTGACAGTCCTCAACTTGTTAAATACAGTGTGTTATACTCCCAGTCCTCAACTTGTTAAATACAGTGTGTTATACTCCCAGTCCTCTGACAGTCCTCAACTTGTTAAATACAGTGTGTTATACTCCCAGTCCTCAACTTGTTAAATACAGTGTGTTATACTCCCAGTCCTCTGACAGTCCTCAACTTGTTAAATACAGTGTGTTATACTCCCAGTCCTCTGACAGTCCTCAACTTGTTAAATACAGTGTGTTATACTCCCAGTCCTCAACTTGTTAAATACAGTGTGTTATACTCCCAGTCCTCTGACAGTCCTCAACTTGTTAAATACAGTGTGTTATACTCCCAGTCCTCTGACAGTCCTCAACTTGTTAAATACAGTGTGTTATACTCCCAGTCCTCAACTTGTTAAATACAGTGTGTTATACTCCCAGTCCTCAACTTGTTAAATACAGTGTGTTACACTCACAGTCCTCAACTTGTTAAATACAGTGTGTTATACTCACAGTCCTCAACTTGTTAAATACAGTGTGCTATACTCCCAGTCCTCAACTTGTTAAATACAGTGTGTTATACTCCCAGTCCTCTGACAGTCCTCAACTTGTTAAATACAGTGTGTTATACTCCCAGTCCTCTGACAGTCCTCAACTTGTTAAATACAGTGTGTTATACTCCCAGTCCTCAACTTGTTAAATACAGTGTGTTATACTCCCAGTCCTCAACTTGTTAAATACAGTGTGTTACACTCCCAGTCCTCTGACAGTCCTCAACTTGTTAAATACAGTGTGTTATACTCCCAGTCCTCAACTTGTTAAATACAGTGTGTTATACTCCCAGTCCTCAACTTGTTAAATACAGTGTGTTATACTCCCAGTCCTCAACTTGTTAAATACAGTGTGTTACACTCACAGTCCTCAACTTGTTAAATACAGTGTGTTATACTCACAGTCCTCAACTTGTTAAATACAGTGTGCTATACTCCCAGTCCTCAACTTGTTAAATACAGTGTGTTATACTCCCAGTCCTCTGACAGTCCTCAACTTGTTAAATACAGTGTGTTATACTCCCAGTCCTCTGACAGTCCTCAACTTGTTAAATACAGTGTGTTATACTCCCAGTCCTCAACTTGTTAAATACAGTGTGTTATACTCCCAGTCCTCAACTTGTTAAATACAGTGTGTTACACTCCCAGTCCTCTGACAGTCCTCAACTTGTTAAATACAGTGTGTTATACTCCCAGTCCTCTGACAGTCCTCAACTTGTTAAATACAGTGTGTTATACTCCCAGTCCTCTGACAGTCCTCAACTTGTTAAATACAGTGTGTTATACTCCCAGTCCTCAACTTGTTAAATACAGTGTGTTATACTCACAGTCCTCAACTTGTTAAATACAGTGTGTTATACTCCCAGTCCTCAACTTGTTAAATACAGTGTGTTATACTCCCAGTCCTCAACTTGTTAAATACAGTGTGTTATACTCACAGTCCTCAACTTGTTAAATACAGTGTGTTATACTCACAGTCCTCAACTTGTTAAATACAGTGTGTTATACTCACAGTCCTCAACTTGTTAAATACAGTGTGTTATACTCCCAGTCCTCAACTTGTTAAATACAGTGTGTTATACTCCCAGTCCTCAACTTGTTAAATACAGTGTGTTATACTCCCAGTCCTCTGACAGTCCTCAACTTGTTAAATACAGTGTGTTATACTCCCAGTCCTCAACTTGTTAAATACAGTGTGTTATACTCACAGTCCTCTGACAGTCCTCAACTTGTTAAATACAGTGTGTTATACTCACAGTCCTCAACTTGTTAAATACAGTGTGTTATACTCCCAGTCCTCAACTTGTTAAATACAGTGTGTTATACTCACAGTCCTCAACTTGTTAAATACAGTGTGTTATACTCCCAGTCCTCTGACAGTCCTCAACTTGTTAAATACAGTGTGTTATACTCCCAGTCCTCAACTTGTTAAATACAGTGTGTTATACTCCCAGTCCTCAACTTGTTAAATACAGTGTGTTATACTCCCAGTCCTCTGACAGTCCTCAACTTGTTAAATACAGTGTGTTACACTCCCAGTCCTCTGACAGTCCTCAACTTGTTAAATACAGTGTGTTATACTCCCAGTCCTCAACTTGTTAAATACAGTGTGTTATACTCCCAGTCCTCTGACAGTCCTCAACTTGTTAAATACAGTGTGTTATACTCCCAGTCCTCAACTTGTTAAATACAGTGTGTTATACTCCCAGTCCTCTGACAGTCCTCAACTTGTTAAATACAGTGTGTTATACTCCCAGTCCTCAACTTGTTAAATACAGTGTGTTATACTCCCAGTCCTCAACTTGTTAAATACAGTGTGTTATACTCACAGTCCTCAACTTGTTAAATACAGTGTGTTATACTCCCAGTCCTCTGACAGTCCTCAACTTGTTAAATACAGTGTGTTATACTCAGTCCTCTGACAGTCCTCAACTTGTTAAATACAGTGTGTTATACTCACAGTCCTCAACTTGTTAAATACAGTGTGTTATACTCCCAGTCCTCTGACAGTCCTCAACTTGTTAAATACAGTGTGTTATACTCACAGTCCTCAACTTGTTAAATACAGTGTGTTATACTCCCAGTCCTCAACTTGTTAAATACAGTGTGTTATACTCCCAGTCCTCTGACAGTCCTCAACTTGTTAAATACAGTGTGTTATACTCCCAGTCCTCTGACAGTCCTCAACTTGTTAAATACAGTGTGTTACACTCCCAGTCCTCAACTTGTTAAATACAGTGTGTTACACTCCCAGTCCTCAACTTGTTAAATACAGTGTGTTATACTCCCAGTCCTCTGACAGTCCTCAACTTGTTAAATACAGTGTGTTCCTCTGACAGTCCTCAACTTGTTAAATACAGTGTGTTACACTCCCAGTCCTCTGACAGTCCTCAACTTGTTAAATACAGTGTGTTATACTCACAGTCCTCTGACAGCCTTGCCTCCATGTTCAGTCGATTCTTTTTCTCCTCCTGTAAAGTTACAACAGAATACACAACGAATATATATATACAGTAAGTGTTCTATATTATATTGTTATGAATCAATTATAACATATATGAAGTAATCACTGTCACAATGTGCTATGCTTGATGCTCTTCCCTCACCGCAGAGACAGACAGGCAGGCAGACAGACACAGGCAGGCAGACAGACACAGGCAGGCAGGCAGGCAGGCAGACAGGCAGACAGGCAGGCAGGCAGACAGACACAGGCAGGCAGGCAGGCACAGGCAGGCAGACGCAGGCAGACAGGCAGGCAGGCAGACACAGGCAGGCAGACACAGGCAGGCAGGCACAGGCAGGCAGACACAGGCAGGCAGGCACAGGCAGGCAGACACAGGCAGGCAGGCACAGGCAGGCAGGCAGGCAGGCAGACACAGGCAGGCAGACAGGCAGGCAGACACAGGCAGGCAGGCAGGCGCTGTCTCTCTCATTAATGAGCCTTATCTGCTGTAACACCAAATGCATCCTGACATCCTGAATTAACATTACAGGACGTCACCTTCTCCCGTAGCTCCATCTCAGCGTCAGACTCGTCCATCCAGCGGTCGAAGTCAGGAGCCAGGAACAGGGGTTTCTTCTCCTGTAGGGTGAGTCTGTCCCACCAGCCACTCAGCTGCTTACGCACTGTGATGTTAACCTGGCGTTGGGTCGACCTGTGGCTCACCTGGAGAACACATGATATCTATTAGGTTAGAATAACCAACCACACACACCATCTAGTAAACACAGTCTAATATTATTCAGAATAGTCTAGTAAACAGTCTGTAATTATTCAGAATAGTCTAGTAAACAGTCTGTTATTATTCAGAATAGTCTAGTAAACAGTCTGTTATTATTCAGAATAGTCCATCTAGTAAACAGTCTGTTATTATTCAGAATAGTCTAGTAAACAGTCCGTTATTATTCAGAATAGTCTAGTAAACACAGTCTGTTATTATTCAGAATAGTCTAGTAAACAGTCTGTTATTATTCAGAATAGTCCATCTAGTAAACAGTCTGTTATTATTCAGAATAGTCTAGTAAACAGTCCGTTATTATTCAGAATAGTCTAGTAGACACAGTCTGTTATTATTCAGAATAGTCTAGTAAACAGTCTGTTATTATTCAGAATAGTCTAGTAAACAGTCTGTTATTATTCAGAATAGTCTAGTAAACACAGTCTGTTATTATTCATAATAGTCCATCTAGTAAACAGTCTGTTATTCAGAATAGTCCATCTAGTAAACAGTCTGTTATTATTCAGAATAGTCCATCTAGTAAACAGTCTGTTATTATTCAGAATAGTCTAGTAAACAGTCTGTTATTATTCAGAATAGTCTAGTAAACAGTCTGTTATTATTCAGAATAGTCTAGTAAACAGTCCGTTATTATTCAGAATAGTCTAGTAAACAGTCTGTTATTATTCAGAATAGTCCATCTAGTAAACAGTCTGTTATTATTCAGAATAGTCTAGTAAACAGTCTGTTATTATTCAGAATAGTCTAGTAAACAGTCTGTTATTATTCAGAATAGTCTAGTAAACACAGTCTGTTATTATTCAGAATAGTCTAGTAAACAGTCTGTTATTATTCAGAATAGTCCATCTAGTAAACAGTCTGTTATTATTCAGAATAGTCCATCTAGTAAACAGTCTGTTATTATTCAGAATAGTCCATCTAGTAAACAGTCTGTTATTATTCAGAATAGTCTAGTAAACAGTCTGTTATTATTCAGAATAGTCCATCTAGTAAACAGTCTGTTATTATTCAGAATAGTCCATCTAGTAAACAGTCTGTTATTATTCAGAATAGTCCATCTAGTAAACAGTCTGTTATTATTCAGAATAGTCCATCTAGTAAACAGTCTGTTATTATTCAGAATAGTCTAGTAAACAGTATATTTTTATTCAGAATAGTCCATCTAGTAAACAGTCTGTTATTATTCAGAATAGTCTAGTAAACAGTATGTTATTATTCAGAATAGTCTAGTAAACAGTCTGTTATTATTCAGAATAGTCCATTTAGTAAACAGTCTGTTATTATTCAGAATAGTCTAGTAAACACAGTCTGTTATTATTCAGAATAGTCTAGTAAACAGTCTGTTATTCAGAATAGTCCATCTAGTAAACAGTCTGTTATTATTCAGAATAGTCCATCTAGTAAACAATATGTTATTATTCAGAATAGTCTAGTAAACAGTCTGTTATTATTCAGAATAGTCTAGTAAACAGTCTGTTATTATTCAGAATAGTCCATCTAGTAAACAGTATGTTATTATTCAGAATAGTCTAGTAAACAGTCTGTTATTATTCAGAATAGTCTAGTAAACACAGTCTGTTATTATTCAGAATAGTCTAGTAAACAGTCTGTTATTATTCAGAATAGTCTAGTTAACAGTCTGTTATTATTCAGAATAGTCTAGTAGACAGTATGTTATTATTCAGAATAGTCTAGTAAACAGTCTGTTATTATTCAGAATAGTCTAGTAAACAGTCTGTTATTATTCAGAATAGTCTAGTAGACAGTATGTTATTATTCAGAATAGTCTAGTAAACAGTCTGTTATTATTCAGAATAGTCTAGTAAACAGTCTGTTATTATTCAGAATAGTCTAGTAAACAGTCTGTTATTATTCAGAATAGTCCATCTAGTAAACAGTCTGTTATTATTCAGAATAGTCTAGTAAACAGTATGTTATTATTCAGAATAGTCTAGTAAACAGTCTGTTATTATTCAGAATAGTCTAGTAAACAGTCTGTTATTATTCAGAATAGTCTAGTAAACAGTCTGTTATTATTCAGAATAGTCTAGTAAACACAGTCTGTTATTATTCAGAATAGTCTAGTAAACAGTCTGTTATTATTCAGAATAGTCTAGTAAACAGTCTGTTATTATTCAGAATAGTCCATCTAGTAAACACAGTCTGTTATTATTCAGAATAGTCTAGTAAACAGTCTGTTATTATTCAGAATAGTCTAGTAGACAGTATGTTATTATTCAGAATAGTCTAGTAAACAGTCTGTTATTATTCAGAATAGTCTAGTAAACAGTCTGTTATTATTCAGAATAGTCCATCTAGTAGACAGTCTGTTATTATTCAGAATAGTCTAGTAAACAGTCTGTTATTATTCAGAATAGTCCATCTAGTAAACAGTCTGTTATTATTCAGAATAGTCCATCTAGTAAACAGTCTGTTATTATTCAGAATAGTCCATCTAGTAAACAGTCTGTTATTATTCAGAATAGTCTAGTAAACAGTCTGTTATTATTCAGAATAGTCCATCTAGTAGACAGTCTGTTATTATTCAGAATAGTCTAGTAAACAGTCTGTTATTATTCAGAATAGTCCATCTAGTAAACAGTCTGTTATTATTCAGAATAGTCCATCTAGTAAACAGTCTGTTATTATTCAGAATAGTCTAGTAAACAGTCTGTTATTATTCAGAATAGTCCATCTAGTAGACAGTCTGTTATTATTCAGAATAGTCTAGTAAACAGTCTGTTATTATTCAGAATAGTCCATCTAGTAAACAGTCTGTTATTATTCATAATAGTCTAGTAAACAGTCTGTTATTATTCAGAATAGTCTAGTAAACAGTCTGTTATTATTCATAATAGTCTAGTAAACAGTCTGTTATTATTCAGAATAGTCTAGTAAACAGTCTGTTATTATTCAGAATAGTCTAGTAAACAGTCTGTTATTATTCATAATAGTCTAGTAAACAGTCTGTTATTATTCAGAATAGTCTAGTAAACAGTCTGTTATTATTCAGAATAGTCTAGTAAACAGTCTGTTATTATTCAGAATAGTCTAGTAAACAGTATATTATTATTCAGAATAGTCCATCTAGTAAACAGTCTGTTATTATTCAGAATAGTCTAGTAAACACAGTCTGTTATTATTCAGAATAGTCTAGTAAACAGTCTGTTATTATTCAGAATAGTCCATCTAGTAGACAGTCTGTTATTATTCAGAATAGTCTAGTAAACAGTCTGTTATTATTCAGAATAGTCCATCTAGTAAACAGTCTGTTATTATTCAGAATAGTCTAGTAAACAGTCTGTTATTATTCAGAATAGTCTAGTAAACAGTCTGTTATTATTCAGAATAGTCTAGTAAACAGTATGTTATTATTCAGAATAGTCCATCTAGTAAACAGTCTGTTATTATTCAGAATAGTCTAGTAAACAGTCTGTTATTATTCAGAATAGTCCATCTAGTAGACAGTCTGTTATTATTCAGAATAGTCTAGTAAACAGTCTGTTATTATTCAGAATAGTCCATCTAGTAAACAGTATGTTATTATTCAGAATAGTCTAGTAAACAGTCTGTTATTATTCAGAATAGTCTAGTAGACAGTCTGTTATTATTCAGAATAGTCCATCTAGTAAACAGTCTGTTATTATTCAGAATAGTCTAGTAAACACAGTCTGTTATTATTCAGAATAGTCTAGTAAACAGTCTGTTATTATTCAGAATAGTCTAGTAAACAGTATGTTATTATTCAGAATAGTCTAGTAAACAGTCTGTTATTATTCAGAATAGTCTAGTAGACAGTATGTTATTATTCAGAATAGTCTAGTAGACAGTATGTTATTATTCAGAATAGTCTAGTAGACAGTCTGTTATTATTCAGAATAGTCCATCTAGTAAACAGTCTGTTATTATTCAGAATAGTCTAGTAAACAGTCTGTTATTATTCAGAATAGTCCATCTAGTAAACAGTCTGTTATTCAGAATAGTCTAGTAGACAGTATGTTATTATTCAGAATAGTCTAGTAAACAGTCTGTTATTATTCAGAATAGTCTAGTAAACAGTCTGTTATTATTCAGAATAGTCCATCTAGTAAACAGTCTGTTATTATTCAGAATAGTCTAGTAAACAGTCTGTTATTATTCAGAATAGTCTAGTAGACAGTATGTTATTATTCAGAATAGTCTAGTAGACAGTCTGTTATTATTCAGAATAGTCTAGTAAACAGTCTGTTATTATTCAGAATAGTCTAGTAAACAGTATGTTATTATTCAGAATAGTCTAGTAAACAGTCCGTTATTATTCAGAATAGTCTAGTAGACAGTATGTTATTATTCAGAATAGTCTAGTAAACACAGTCTGTTATTATTCAGAATAGTCTAGTAAACAGTCTGTTATTATTCAGAATAGTCCATCTAGTAAACAGTATGTTATTATTCAGAATAGTCTAGTAAACAGTCTGTTATTATTCAGAATAGTCTAGTAAACAGTCTGTTATTATTCAGAATAGTCTAGTAGACAGTATGTTATTATTCAGAATAGTCTAGTAGACAGTATGTTATTATTCAGAATAGTCTAGTAAACACAGTCTGTTATTATTCAGAATAGTCTAGTAAACAGTCTGTTATTCAGAATAGTCTAGTAGACAGTATGTTATTATTCAGAATAGTCTAGTAAACAGTCTGTTATTATTCAGAATAGTCTAGTAAACAGTCTGTTATTATTCAGAATAGTCTAGTAAACAGTATATTATTATTCAGAATAGTCCATCTAGTAAACAGTCTGTTATTATTCAGAATAGTCTAGTAAACACAGTCTGTTATTATTCAGAATAGTCTAGTAAACAGTCTGTTATTATTCAGAATAGTCCATCTAGTAGACAGTCTGTTATTATTCAGAATAGTCTAGTAAACAGTCTGTTATTATTCAGAATAGTCTAGTAAACAGTCTGTTATTATTCAGAATAGTCCATCTAGTAAACAGTCTGTTATTATTCAGAATAGTCTAGTAAACAGTCTGTTATTATTCAGAATAGTCTAGTAAACAGTCTGTTATTATTCAGAATAGTCTAGTAAACAGTATGTTATTATTCAGAATAGTCCATCTAGTAAACAGTCTGTTATTATTCAGAATAGTCTAGTAAACAGTCTGTTATTATTCAGAATAGTCCATCTAGTAGACAGTCTGTTATTATTCAGAATAGTCTAGTAAACAGTCTGTTATTATTCAGAATAGTCCATCTAGTAAACAGTATGTTATTATTCAGAATAGTCTAGTAAACAGTCTGTTATTATTCAGAATAGTCTAGTAGACAGTCTGTTATTATTCAGAATAGTCCATCTAGTAAACAGTCTGTTATTATTCAGAATAGTCTAGTAAACACAGTCTGTTATTATTCAGAATAGTCTAGTAAACAGTCTGTTATTATTCAGAATAGTCTAGTAAACAGTATGTTATTATTCAGAATAGTCTAGTAAACAGTCTGTTATTATTCAGAATAGTCTAGTAGACAGTATGTTATTATTCAGAATAGTCTAGTAGACAGTATGTTATTATTCAGAATAGTCTAGTAGACAGTCTGTTATTATTCAGAATAGTCCATCTAGTAAACAGTCTGTTATTATTCAGAATAGTCTAGTAAACAGTCTGTTATTATTCAGAATAGTCCATCTAGTAAACAGTCTGTTATTCAGAATAGTCTAGTAGACAGTATGTTATTATTCAGAATAGTCTAGTAAACAGTCTGTTATTATTCAGAATAGTCTAGTAAACAGTCTGTTATTATTCAGAATAGTCCATCTAGTAAACAGTCTGTTATTATTCAGAATAGTCTAGTAAACAGTCTGTTATTATTCAGAATAGTCTAGTAGACAGTATGTTATTATTCAGAATAGTCTAGTAGACAGTCTGTTATTATTCAGAATAGTCTAGTAAACAGTCTGTTATTATTCAGAATAGTCTAGTAAACAGTATGTTATTATTCAGAATAGTCTAGTAAACAGTCCGTTATTATTCAGAATAGTCTAGTAGACAGTATGTTATTATTCAGAATAGTCTAGTAAACACAGTCTGTTATTATTCAGAATAGTCTAGTAAACAGTCTGTTATTATTCAGAATAGTCCATCTAGTAAACAGTCTGTTATTATTCAGAATAGTCTAGTAGACAGTATGTTATTATTCAGAATAGTCTAGTAAACAGTCTGTTATTATTCAGAATAGTCTAGTAAACAGTCTGTTATTATTCAGAATAGTCTAGTAGACAGTATGTTATTATTCAGAATAGTCTAGTAGACAGTATGTTATTATTCAGAATAGTCTAGTAAACACAGTCTGTTATTATTCAGAATAGTCTAGTAAACAGTCTGTTATTCAGAATAGTCTAGTAGACAGTATGTTATTATTCAGAATAGTCTAGTAAACACAGTCTGTTATTATTCAGAATAGTCTAGTAAACAGTCTGTTATTATTCAGAATAGTCTAGTAAACAGTCTGTTATTCAGAATAGTCCATCTAGTAAACAGTCTGTTATTATTCAGAATAGTCCATCTAGTAAACAGTCTGTTATTATTCAGAATAGTCTAGTAAACACAGTCTGTTATTATTCAGAATAGTCTAGTAAACAGTCTGTTATTCAGAATAGTCTAGTAGACAGTATGTTATTATTCAGAATAGTCTAGTAAACACAGTCTGTTATTATTCAGAATAGTCTAGTAAACAGTCTGTTATTATTCAGAATAGTCTAGTAAACAGTCTGTTATTCAGAATAGTCCATCTAGTAAACAGTCTGTTATTATTCAGAATAGTCCATCTAGTAAACAGTCTGTTATTATTCAGAATAGTCTAGTAAACACAGTCTGTTATTATTCAGAATAGTCTAGTAAACAGTCTGTTATTCAGAATAGTCTAGTAAACAGTCTGTTATTATTCAGAATAGTCTAGTAAACAGTCTGTTATTATTCAGAATAGTCTAGTAAACAGTCTGTTATTATTCAGAATAGTCTAGTAAACACAGTCTGTTATTATTCAGAATAGTCTAGTAAACACAGTCTGTTATTATTCAGAATAGTCTAGTAAACAGTCTGTTATTCAGAATAGTCTAGTAAACAGTATGTTATTATTACGAATAGTCCATCTAGTAAACAGTCTGTTATTATTCAGAATAGTCTAGTAAACACAGTCTGTTATTATTCAGAATAGTCTAGTAAACAGTCTGTTATTCAGAATAGTCTAGTAAACAGTCTGTTATTATTCAGAATAGTCTAGTAGACAGTCTGTTATTATTCAGAATAGTCCATCTAGTAGACAGTCTGTTATTATTCAGAATAGTCCATCTAGTAGACAGTCTGTTATTATTCAGAATAGTCTAGTAAACAGTCTGTTATTATTCAGAATAGTCCATCTAGTAAACAGTCTGTTATTATTCAGAATAGTCCATCTAGTAAACAGTCTGTTATTATTCAGAATAGTCTAGTAAACAGTCTGTTATTATTCAGAATAGTCCATCTAGTAAACAGTATGTTATTATTCAGAATAGTCTAGTAGACAGTATGTTATTATTCAGAATAGTCTAGTAAACACAGTCTGTTATTATTCAGAATAGTCTAGTAAACAGTCTGTTATTATTCAGAATAGTCTAGTAAACAGTCTGTTATTATTCAGAATAGTCTAGTAAACAGTCTGTTATTCAGAATAGTCTAGTAGACAGTATGTTATTATTCAGAATAGTCTAGTAGACAGTCTGTTATTATTCAGAATAGTCTAGTAGACAGTATGTTATTATTCAGAATAGTCTAGTAAACAGTCTGTTATTATTCAGAATAGTCTAGTAAACAGTCTGTTATTATTCAGAATAGTCTAGTAGACAGTATGTTATTATTCAGAATAGTCTAGTAAACAGTCTGTTATTATTCAGAATAGTCTAGTAAACAGTCTGTTATTATTCAGAATAGTCTAGTAAACAGTCTGTTATTATTCAGAATAGTCTAGTAAACAGTCTGTTATTATTCAGAATAGTCCATCTAGTAAACAGTCTGTTATTATTCAGAATAGTCTAGTAAACAGTCTGTTATTATTCAGAATAGTCTAGTAGACAGTATGTTATTATTCAGAATAGTCTAGTAAACAGTCTGTTATTATTCAGAATAGTCTAGTAAACAGTCTGTTATTATTCAGAATAGTCTAGTAAACAGTCTGTTATTATTCAGAATAGTCTAGTAAACAGTCTGTTATTATTCAGAATAGTCCATCTAGTAAACAGTCTGTTATTATTCAGAATAGTCTAGTAAACAGTCTGTTATTATTCAGAATAGTCTAGTAAACACAGTCTGTTATTATTCAGAATAGTCTAGTAAACAGTCTGTTATTATTCAGAATAGTCCATCTAGTAAACAGTCTGTTATTATTCAGAATAGTCTAGTAAACAGTATGTTATTATTCAGAATAGTCCATCTAGTAAACAGTCTGTTATTATTCAGAATAGTCTAGTAAACAGTCTGTTATTATTCAGAATAGTCTAGTAAACACAGTATGTTATTATTCAGAATAGTCTAGTAAACAGTCTGTTATTATTCAGAATAGTCTAGTAAACAGTCTGTTATTATTCAGAATAGTCTAGTAAACACAGTCTGTTATTATTCAGAATAGTCTAGTAAACAGTCTGTTATTATTCAGAATAGTCTAGTAAACACAGTCTGTTATTATTCAGAATAGTCTAGTAGACAGTATGTTATTATTCAGAATAGTCCATCTAGTAAACAGTCTGTTATTATTCAGAATAGTCCATCTAGTAAACAGTCTGTTATTATTCAGAATAGTCCATCTAGTAAACAGTCTGTTATTATTCAGAATAGTCCATCTAGTAAACAGTCTGTTATTATTCAGAATAGTCTAGTAAACAGTCTGTTATTATTCAGAATAGTCCATCTAGTAAACAGTATGTTATTATTCAGAATAGTCTAGTAGACAGTATGTTATTATTCAGAATAGTCTAGTAAACACAGTCTGTTATTATTCAGAATAGTCTAGTAAACAGTCTGTTATTATTCAGAATAGTCTAGTAAACAGTCTGTTATTATTCAGAATAGTCCATCTAGTAGACAGTCTGTTATTATTCAGAATAGTCTAGTAGACAGTATGTTATTATTCAGAATAGTCTAGTAAACAGTCTGTTATTATTCAGAATAGTCTAGTAAACAGTCTGTTATTATTCAGAATAGTCTAGTAGACAGTATGTTATTATTCAGAATAGTCTAGTAAACAGTCTGTTATTATTCAGAATAGTCTAGTAAACAGTCTGTTATTATTCAGAATAGTCTAGTAAACAGTCTGTTATTATTCAGAATAGTCTAGTAAACAGTCTGTTATTATTCAGAATAGTCCATCTAGTAAACAGTCTGTTATTATTCAGAATAGTCTAGTAAACAGTCTGTTATTATTCAGAATAGTCTAGTAGACAGTATGTTATTATTCAGAATAGTCTAGTAAACAGTCTGTTATTATTCAGAATAGTCTAGTAAACAGTCTGTTATTATTCAGAATAGTCTAGTAAACAGTCTGTTATTATTCAGAATAGTCTAGTAAACAGTCTGTTATTATTCAGAATAGTCCATCTAGTAAACAGTCTGTTATTATTCAGAATAGTCTAGTAAACAGTCTGTTATTATTCAGAATAGTCTAGTAAACACAGTCTGTTATTATTCAGAATAGTCTAGTAAACAGTCTGTTATTATTCAGAATAGTCCATCTAGTAAACAGTCTGTTATTATTCAGAATAGTCTAGTAAACAGTATGTTATTATTCAGAATAGTCCATCTAGTAAACAGTCTGTTATTATTCAGAATAGTCTAGTAAACAGTCTGTTATTATTCAGAATAGTCTAGTAAACACAGTATGTTATTATTCAGAATAGTCTAGTAAACAGTCTGTTATTATTCAGAATAGTCTAGTAAACAGTCTGTTATTATTCAGAATAGTCTAGTAAACACAGTCTGTTATTCAGAATAGTCTAGTAAACAGTCTGTTATTATTCAGAATAGTCTAGTAAACAGTCTGTTATTATTCAGAATAGTCTAGTAAACAGTCTGTTATTATTCAGAATAGTCTAGTAAACACAGTCTGTTATTATTCAGAATAGTCTAGTAGACAGTATGTTATTATTCAGAATAGTCCATCTAGTAAACAGTCTGTTATTATTCAGAATAGTCCATCTAGTAAACAGTCTGTTATTATTCAGAATAGTCTAGTAAACAGTCTGTTATTATTCAGAATAGTCTAGTAAACAGTCTGTTATTATTCAGAATAGTCTAGTAGACAGTATGTTATTATTCAGAATAGTCCATCTAGTAGACAGTCTGTTATTATTCAGAATAGTCTAGTAAACAGTCTGTTATTATTCAGAATAGTCCATCTAGTAAACAGTCTGTTATTATTCAGAATAGTCCATCTAGTAAACAGTCTGTTATTATTCAGAATAGTCTAGTAAACAGTCTGTTATTATTCAGAATAGTCTAGTAAACAGTCTGTTATTATTCAGAATAGTCTAGTAAACAGTCTGTTATTATTCAGAATAGTCCATCTAGTAAACAGTATGTTATTATTCAGAATAGTCTAGTAGACAGTATGTTATTATTCAGAATAGTCTAGTAAACACAGTCTGTTATTATTCAGAATAGTCTAGTAAACAGTCTGTTATTATTCAGAATAGTCTAGTAAACAGTCTGTTATTATTCAGAATAGTCCATCTAGTAGACAGTCTGTTATTATTCAGAATAGTCTAGTAAACAGTCTGTTATTATTCAGAATAGTCTAGTAAACACAGTATGTTATTATTCAGAATAGTCTAGTAAACAGTCTGTTATTATTCAGAATAGTCTAGTAAACAGTCTGTTATTATTCAGAATAGTCCATCTAGTAAACAGTCTGTTATTATTCAGAATAGTCTAGTAAACAGTCTGTTATTATTCAGAATAGTCTAGTAAACACAGTATGTTATTATTCAGAATAGTCTAGTAAACAGTCTGTTATTATTCAGAATAGTCTAGTAAACAGTCTGTTATTCAGAATAGTCTAGTAGACAGTATGTTATTATTCAGAATAGTCTAGTAAACACAGTCTGTTATTATTCAGAATAGTCTAGTAAACAGTCTGTTATTATTCAGAATAGTCTAGTAAACAGTCTGTTATTCAGAATAGTCCATCTAGTAAACAGTCTGTTATTATTCAGAATAGTCCATCTAGTAAACAGTCTGTTATTATTCAGAATAGTCTAGTAAACACAGTCTGTTATTATTCAGAATAGTCTAGTAAACAGTCTGTTATTCAGAATAGTCTAGTAGACAGTATGTTATTATTCAGAATAGTCTAGTAAACACAGTCTGTTATTATTCAGAATAGTCTAGTAAACAGTCTGTTATTATTCAGAATAGTCTAGTAAACAGTCTGTTATTCAGAATAGTCCATCTAGTAAACAGTCTGTTATTATTCAGAATAGTCCATCTAGTAAACAGTCTGTTATTATTCAGAATAGTCTAGTAAACACAGTCTGTTATTCAGAATAGTCTAGTAAACAGTCTGTTATTATTCAGAATAGTCTAGTAAACAGTCTGTTATTATTCAGAATAGTCTAGTAAACAGTCTGTTATTATTCAGAATAGTCTAGTAAACACAGTCTGTTATTATTCAGAATAGTCTAGTAGACAGTATGTTATTATTCAGAATAGTCCATCTAGTAAACAGTCTGTTATTATTCAGAATAGTCCATCTAGTAAACAGTCTGTTATTATTCAGAATAGTCTAGTAAACAGTCTGTTATTATTCAGAATAGTCTAGTAAACAGTCTGTTATTATTCAGAATAGTCTAGTAAACAGTCTGTTATTATTCAGAATAGTCTAGTAAACAGTCTGTTATTATTCAGAATAGTCTAGTAAACAGTCTGTTATTATTCAGAATAGTCCATCTAGTAAACAGTCTGTTATTATTCAGAATAGTCTAGTAAACAGTCTGTTATTATTCAGAATAGTCTAGTAAACACAGTCTGTTATTATTCAGAATAGTCTAGTAAACAGTCTGTTATTATTCAGAATAGTCCATCTAGTAAACAGTCTGTTATTATTCAGAATAGTCTAGTAAACAGTCTGTTATTATTCAGAATAGTCTAGTAAACACAGTATGTTATTATTCAGAATAGTCTAGTAAACAGTCTGTTATTATTCAGAATAGTCCATCTAGTAAACAGTCTGTTATTATTCAGAATAGTCTAGTAAACACAGTCTGTTATTATTCAGAATAGTCTAGTAAACAGTCTGTTATTATTCAGAATAGTCCATCTAGTAAACAGTCTGTTATTATTCAGAATAGTCCATCTAGTAAACAGTCTGTTATTATTCAGAATAGTCTAGTAAACAGTCTGTTATTATTCAGAATAGTCTAGTAAACACAGTATGTTATTATTCAGAATAGTCTAGTAAACAGTCTGTTATTATTCAGAATAGTCTAGTAAACAGTCTGTTATTCAGAATAGTCTAGTAGACAGTATGTTATTATTCAGAATAGTCTAGTAAACACAGTCTGTTATTATTCAGAATAGTCTAGTAAACAGTCTGTTATTCAGAATAGTCTAGTAGACAGTATGTTATTATTCAGAATAGTCTAGTAGACAGTCTGTTATTATTCAGAATAGTCTAGTAGACAGTATGTTATTATTCAGAATAGTCTAGTAAACAGTCTGTTATTATTCAGAATAGTCTAGTAAACAGTCTGTTATTATTCAGAATAGTCTAGTAGACAGTATGTTATTATTCAGAATAGTCTAGTAAACAGTCTGTTATTATTCAGAATAGTCTAGTAAACAGTCTGTTATTATTCAGAATAGTCTAGTAAACAGTCTGTTATTATTCAGAATAGTCTAGTAAACAGTCTGTTATTCAGAATAGTCTAGTAGACAGTATGTTATTATTCAGAATAGTCTAGTAGACAGTCTGTTATTATTCAGAATAGTCTAGTAGACAGTATGTTATTATTCAGAATAGTCTAGTAAACAGTCTGTTATTATTCAGAATAGTCTAGTAAACAGTCTGTTATTATTCAGAATAGTCTAGTAGACAGTATGTTATTATTCAGAATAGTCTAGTAAACAGTCTGTTATTATTCAGAATAGTCTAGTAAACAGTCTGTTATTATTCAGAATAGTCTAGTAAACACAGTCTGTTATTCAGAATAGTCTAGTAAACAGTCTGTTATTATTCAGAATAGTCTAGTAAACAGTCTGTTATTATTCAGAATAGTCTAGTAAACAGTCTGTTATTATTCAGAATAGTCTAGTAAACACAGTCTGTTATTATTCAGAATAGTCTAGTAGACAGTATGTTATTATTCAGAATAGTCCATCTAGTAAACAGTCTGTTATTATTCAGAATAGTCCATCTAGTAAACAGTCTGTTATTATTCAGAATAGTCCATCTAGTAAACAGTCTGTTATTATTCAGAATAGTCTAGTAAACAGTCTGTTATTATTCAGAATAGTCTAGTAAACAGTCTGTTATTATTCAGAATAGTCTAGTAAACAGTCTGTTATTATTCAGAATAGTCTAGTAAACAGTCTGTTATTATTCAGAATAGTCTAGTAAACAGTCTGTTATTATTCAGAATAGTCCATCTAGTAAACAGTCTGTTATTATTCAGAATAGTCTAGTAAACAGTCTGTTATTATTCAGAATAGTCTAGTAAACACAGTCTGTTATTATTCAGAATAGTCTAGTAAACAGTCTGTTATTATTCAGAATAGTCCATCTAGTAAACAGTCTGTTATTATTCAGAATAGTCTAGTAAACAGTCTGTTATTATTCAGAATAGTCTAGTAAACACAGTATGTTATTATTCAGAATAGTCTAGTAAACAGTCTGTTATTATTCAGAATAGTCTAGTAAACAGTCTGTTATTATTCAGAATAGTCTAGTAAACAGTCTGTTATTATTCAGAATAGTCCATCTAGTAAACAGTCTGTTATTATTCAGAATAGTCTAGTAGACAGTCTGTTATTATTCAGAATAGTCTAGTAAACAGTCTGTTATTCAGAATAGTCCATCTAGTAAACAGTCTGTTATTATTCAGAATAGTCTAGTAAACAGTCTGTTATTATTCAGAATAGTCTAGTAAACACAGTATGTTATTATTCAGAATAGTCTAGTAAACAGTCTGTTATTATTCAGAATAGTCTAGTAAACAGTCTGTTATTCAGAATAGTCTAGTAGACAGTATGTTATTATTCAGAATAGTCTAGTAGACACAGTCTGTTATTATTCAGAATAGTCTAGTAAACAGTCTGTTATTCAGAATAGTCTAGTAGACAGTATGTTATTATTCAGAATAGTCTAGTAAACACAGTCTGTTATTATTCAGAATAGTCTAGTAAACAGTCTGTTATTATTCAGAATAGTCTAGTAAACAGTCTGTTATTCAGAATAGTCCATCTAGTAAACAGTCTGTTATTATTCAGAATAGTCCATCTAGTAAACAGTCTGTTATTATTCAGAATAGTCTAGTAAACACAGTCTGTTATTATTCAGAATAGTCTAGTAAACAGTCTGTTATTCAGAATAGTCTAGTAGACAGTATGTTATTATTCAGAATAGTCTAGTAAACACAGTCTGTTATTATTCAGAATAGTCTAGTAAACAGTCTGTTATTATTCAGAATAGTCTAGTAAACAGTCTGTTATTCAGAATAGTCCATCTAGTAAACAGTCTGTTATTATTCAGAATAGTCCATCTAGTAAACAGTCTGTTATTATTCAGAATAGTCTAGTAAACACAGTCTGTTATTCAGAATAGTCTAGTAAACAGTCTGTTATTATTCAGAATAGTCTAGTAAACAGTCTGTTATTATTCAGAATAGTCTAGTAAACAGTCTGTTATTATTCAGAATAGTCTAGTAAACACAGTCTGTTATTATTCAGAATAGTCTAGTAGACAGTATGTTATTATTCAGAATAGTCCATCTAGTAAACAGTCTGTTATTATTCAGAATAGTCCATCTAGTAAACAGTCTGTTATTATTCAGAATAGTCTAGTAAACAGTCTGTTATTATTCAGAATAGTCTAGTAAACAGTCTGTTATTATTCAGAATAGTCTAGTAGACAGTATGTTATTATTCAGAATAGTCTAGTAAACAGTCTGTTATTATTCAGAATAGTCTAGTAAACAGTCTGTTATTATTCAGAATAGTCCATCTAGTAGACAGTCTGTTATTATTCAGAATAGTCTAGTAAACAGTCTGTTATTATTCAGAATAGTCCATCTAGTAAACAGTCTGTTATTATTCAGAATAGTCCATCTAGTAAACAGTCTGTTATTATTCAGAATAGTCTAGTAAACAGTCTGTTATTATTCAGAATAGTCCATCTAGTAAACAGTATGTTATTATTCAGAATAGTCTAGTAGACAGTATGTTATTATTCAGAATAGTCTAGTAAACACAGTCTGTTATTATTCAGAATAGTCTAGTAAACAGTCTGTTATTATTCAGAATAGTCTAGTAAACAGTCTGTTATTATTCAGAATAGTCCATCTAGTAGACAGTCTGTTATTATTCAGAATAGTCTAGTAAACAGTCTGTTATTATTCAGAATAGTCTAGTAAACACAGTATGTTATTATTCAGAATAGTCTAGTAAACAGTCTGTTATTATTCAGAATAGTCTAGTAAACAGTCTGTTATTATTCAGAATAGTCTAGTAAACAGTCTGTTATTATTCAGAATAGTCCATCTAGTAAACAGTCTGTTATTATTCAGAATAGTCTAGTAAACAGTCTGTTATTATTCAGAATAGTCTAGTAAACACAGTATGTTATTATTCAGAATAGTCTAGTAAACAGTCTGTTATTATTCAGAATAGTCTAGTAAACAGTCTGTTATTCAGAATAGTCTAGTAGACAGTATGTTATTATTCAGAATAGTCTAGTAAACACAGTCTGTTATTATTCAGAATAGTCTAGTAAACAGTCTGTTATTCAGAATAGTCTAGTAGACAGTATGTTATTATTCAGAATAGTCTAGTAAACACAGTCTGTTATTATTCAGAATAGTCTAGTAAACAGTCTGTTATTATTCAGAATAGTCTAGTAAACAGTCTGTTATTCAGAATAGTCCATCTAGTAAACAGTCTGTTATTATTCAGAATAGTCCATCTAGTAAACAGTCTGTTATTATTCAGAATAGTCTAGTAAACACAGTCTGTTATTATTCAGAATAGTCTAGTAAACAGTCTGTTATTCAGAATAGTCTAGTAGACAGTATGTTATTATTCAGAATAGTCTAGTAAACACAGTCTGTTATTATTCAGAATAGTCTAGTAAACAGTCTGTTATTATTCAGAATAGTCTAGTAAACAGTCTGTTATTCAGAATAGTCCATCTAGTAAACAGTCTGTTATTATTCAGAATAGTCCATCTAGTAAACAGTCTGTTATTATTCAGAATAGTCTAGTAAACACAGTCTGTTATTCAGAATAGTCTAGTAAACAGTCTGTTATTATTCAGAATAGTCTAGTAAACAGTCTGTTATTATTCAGAATAGTCTAGTAAACAGTCTGTTATTATTCAGAATAGTCCATCTAGTAAACAGTATGTTATTATTCAGAATAGTCCATCTAGTAAACAGTCTGTTATTATTCAGAATAGTCTAGTAAACAGTCTGTTATTATTCAGAATAGTCTAGTAAACAGTCTGTTATTATTCAGAATAGTCTAGTAAACAGTCTGTTATTATTCAGAATAGTCTAGTAAACAGTCTGTTATTATTCAGAATAGTCTAGTAAACAGTCTGTTATTATTCAGAATAGTCCATCTAGTAAACAGTCTGTTATTATTCAGAATAGTCTAGTAAACAGTCTGTTATTATTCAGAATAGTCTAGTAAACACAGTCTGTTATTATTCAGAATAGTCTAGTAAACACAGTATGTTATTATTCAGAATAGTCTAGTAAACAGTCTGTTATTATTCAGAATAGTCTAGTAAACAGTCTGTTATTATTCAGAATAGTCTAGTAAACAGTCTGTTATTATTCAGAATAGTCCATCTAGTAAACAGTCTGTTATTATTCAGAATAGTCTAGTAAACAGTCTGTTATTATTCAGAATAGTCTAGTAAACACAGTCTGTTATTATTCAGAATAGTCTAGTAGACAGTATGTTATTATTCAGAATAGTCCATCTAGTAAACAGTCTGTTATTATTCAGAATAGTCCATCTAGTAAACAGTCTGTTATTATTCAGAATAGTCTAGTAAACAGTCTGTTATTATTCAGAATAGTCTAGTAAACAGTCTGTTATTATTCAGAATAGTCTAGTAAACAGTCTGTTATTATTCAGAATAGTCTAGTAAACAGTCTGTTATTATTCAGAATAGTCTAGTAAACAGTCTGTTATTATTCAGAATAGTCCATCTAGTAAACAGTCTGTTATTATTCAGAATAGTCTAGTAAACAGTCTGTTATTATTCAGAATAGTCTAGTAAACACAGTCTGTTATTATTCAGAATAGTCTAGTAAACAGTCTGTTATTATTCAGAATAGTCCATCTAGTAAACAGTCTGTTATTATTCAGAATAGTCTAGTAAACAGTCTGTTATTATTCAGAATAGTCTAGTAAACACAGTATGTTATTATTCAGAATAGTCTAGTAAACAGTCTGTTATTATTCAGAATAGTCTAGTAAACAGTCTGTTATTATTCAGAATAGTCTAGTAAACAGTCTGTTATTATTCAGAATAGTCCATCTAGTAAACAGTCTGTTATTATTCAGAATAGTCTAGTAAACAGTCTGTTATTATTCAGAATAGTCTAGTAAACACAGTATGTTATTATTCAGAATAGTCTAGTAAACAGTCTGTTATTATTCAGAATAGTCTAGTAAACAGTCTGTTATTCAGAATAGTCTAGTAGACAGTATGTTATTATTCAGAATAGTCTAGTAAACACAGTCTGTTATTATTCAGAATAGTCTAGTAAACAGTCTGTTATTCAGAATAGTCTAGTAGACAGTATGTTATTATTCAGAATAGTCTAGTAGACAGTATGTTATTATTCAGAATAGTCTAGTAAACAGTCTGTTATTATTCAGAATAGTCTAGTAAACAGTCTGTTATTATTCAGAATAGTCTAGTAGACAGTATGTTATTATTCAGAATAGTCTAGTAAACAGTCTGTTATTATTCAGAATAGTCTAGTAAACAGTCTGTTATTATTCAGAATAGTCTAGTAAACAGTCTGTTATTATTCAGAATAGTCTAGTAAACAGTCTGTTATTCAGAATAGTCTAGTAGACAGTATGTTATTATTCAGAATAGTCTAGTAGACAGTCTGTTATTATTCAGAATAGTCTAGTAGACAGTATGTTATTATTCAGAATAGTCTAGTAAACAGTCTGTTATTATTCAGAATAGTCTAGTAAACAGTCTGTTATTATTCAGAATAGTCTAGTAGACAGTATGTTATTATTCAGAATAGTCTAGTAAACAGTCTGTTATTATTCAGAATAGTCTAGTAAACAGTCTGTTATTATTCAGAATAGTCTAGTAAACAGTCTGTTATTATTCAGAATAGTCTAGTAAACAGTCTGTTATTATTCAGAATAGTCCATCTAGTAAACAGTCTGTTATTATTCAGAATAGTCTAGTAAACACAGTCTGTTATTCAGAATAGTCTAGTAAACAGTCTGTTATTATTCAGAATAGTCTAGTAAACAGTCTGTTATTATTCAGAATAGTCTAGTAAACAGTCTGTTATTATTCAGAATAGTCTAGTAAACACAGTCTGTTATTATTCAGAATAGTCTAGTAGACAGTATGTTATTATTCAGAATAGTCCATCTAGTAAACAGTCTGTTATTATTCAGAATAGTCCATCTAGTAAACAGTCTGTTATTATTCAGAATAGTCTAGTAAACAGTCTGTTATTATTCAGAATAGTCTAGTAAACAGTCTGTTATTATTCAGAATAGTCTAGTAAACAGTCTGTTATTATTCAGAATAGTCTAGTAAACAGTCTGTTATTATTCAGAATAGTCTAGTAAACAGTCTGTTATTATTCAGAATAGTCCATCTAGTAAACAGTCTGTTATTATTCAGAATAGTCTAGTAAACAGTCTGTTATTATTCAGAATAGTCTAGTAAACACAGTCTGTTATTATTCAGAATAGTCTAGTAAACAGTCTGTTATTATTCAGAATAGTCCATCTAGTAAACAGTCTGTTATTATTCAGAATAGTCTAGTAAACAGTCTGTTATTATTCAGAATAGTCTAGTAAACACAGTATGTTATTATTCAGAATAGTCTAGTAAACAGTCTGTTATTATTCAGAATAGTCTAGTAAACAGTCTGTTATTATTCAGAATAGTCTAGTAAACAGTCTGTTATTATTCAGAATAGTCCATCTAGTAAACAGTCTGTTATTATTCAGAATAGTCTAGTAAACAGTCTGTTATTATTCAGAATAGTCTAGTAAACACAGTATGTTATTATTCAGAATAGTCTAGTAAACAGTCTGTTATTATTCAGAATAGTCTAGTAAACAGTCTGTTATTCAGAATAGTCTAGTAGACAGTATGTTATTATTCAGAATAGTCTAGTAAACACAGTCTGTTATTATTCAGAATAGTCTAGTAAACAGTCTGTTATTCAGAATAGTCTAGTAGACAGTATGTTATTATTCAGAATAGTCTAGTAAACACAGTCTGTTATTATTCAGAATAGTCTAGTAAACAGTCTGTTATTATTCAGAATAGTCTAGTAAACAGTCTGTTATTCAGAATAGTCCATCTAGTAAACAGTCTGTTATTATTCAGAATAGTCCATCTAGTAAACAGTCTGTTATTATTCAGAATAGTCTAGTAAACACAGTCTGTTATTATTCAGAATAGTCTAGTAAACAGTCTGTTATTCAGAATAGTCTAGTAGACAGTATGTTATTATTCAGAATAGTCTAGTAAACACAGTCTGTTATTATTCAGAATAGTCTAGTAAACAGTCTGTTATTATTCAGAATAGTCTAGTAAACAGTCTGTTATTCAGAATAGTCCATCTAGTAAACAGTCTGTTATTATTCAGAATAGTCTAGTAAACACAGTCTGTTATTCAGAATAGTCTAGTAAACAGTCTGTTATTATTCAGAATAGTCTAGTAAACAGTCTGTTATTATTCAGAATAGTCTAGTAAACAGTCTGTTATTATTCAGAATAGTCTAGTAAACACAGTCTGTTATTATTCAGAATAGTCTAGTAAACAGTCTGTTATTATTCAGAATAGTCTAGTAAACACAGTCTGTTATTATTCAGAATAGTCTAGTAGACAGTATGTTATTATTCAGAATAGTCCATCTAGTAAACAGTCTGTTATTATTCAGAATAGTCCATCTAGTAAACAGTCTGTTATTATTCAGAATAGTCCATCTAGTAAACAGTCTGTTATTATTCAGAATAGTCTAGTAAACAGTCTGTTATTATTCAGAATAGTCTAGTAAACAGTCTGTTATTATTCAGAATAGTCTAGTAGACAGTATGTTATTATTCAGAATAGTCTAGTAAACAGTCTGTTATTATTCAGAATAGTCTAGTAAACAGTCTGTTATTATTCAGAATAGTCCATCTAGTAGACAGTCTGTTATTATTCAGAATAGTCTAGTAAACAGTCTGTTATTATTCAGAATAGTCCATCTAGTAAACAGTCTGTTATTATTCAGAATAGTCCATCTAGTAAACAGTCTGTTATTATTCAGAATAGTCTAGTAAACAGTCTGTTATTATTCAGAATAGTCCATCTAGTAAACAGTATGTTATTATTCAGAATAGTCTAGTAGACAGTATGTTATTATTCAGAATAGTCTAGTAAACACAGTCTGTTATTATTCAGAATAGTCTAGTAAACAGTCTGTTATTATTCAGAATAGTCTAGTAAACAGTCTGTTATTATTCAGAATAGTCCATCTAGTAGACAGTCTGTTATTATTCAGAATAGTCTAGTAAACAGTCTGTTATTATTCAGAATAGTCTAGTAAACACAGTATGTTATTATTCAGAATAGTCTAGTAAACAGTCTGTTATTATTCAGAATAGTCTAGTAAACAGTCTGTTATTATTCAGAATAGTCTAGTAAACAGTCTGTTATTATTCAGAATAGTCCATCTAGTAAACACAGTATGTTATTATTCAGAATAGTCTAGTAAACAGTCTGTTATTATTCAGAATAGTCTAGTAAACAGTCTGTTATTATTCAGAATAGTCTAGTAAACAGTCTGTTATTCAGAATAGTCTAGTAGACAGTATGTTATTATTCAGAATAGTCTAGTAAACACAGTCTGTTATTATTCAGAATAGTCTAGTAAACAGTCTGTTATTCAGAATAGTCTAGTAGACAGTATGTTATTAGTCAGAATAGTCTAGTAAACACAGTCTGTTATTATTCAGAATAGTCTAGTAAACAGTCTGTTATTATTCAGAATAGTCTAGTAAACAGTCTGTTATTCAGAATAGTCCATCTAGTAAACAGTCTGTTATTATTCAGAATAGTCCATCTAGTAAACAGTCTGTTATTATTCAGAATAGTCTAGTAAACACAGTCTGTTATTATTCAGAATAGTCTAGTAAACAGTCTGTTATTCAGAATAGTCTAGTAGACAGTATGTTATTATTCAGAATAGTCTAGTAAACACAGTCTGTTATTATTCAGAATAGTCTAGTAAACAGTCTGTTATTATTCAGAATAGTCTAGTAAACAGTCTGTTATTCAGAATAGTCCATCTAGTAAACAGTCTGTTATTATTCAGAATAGTCCATCTAGTAAACAGTCTGTTATTATTCAGAATAGTCTAGTAAACACAGTCTGTTATTCAGAATAGTCTAGTAAACAGTCTGTTATTATTCAGAATAGTCTAGTAAACAGTCTGTTATTATTCAGAATAGTCTAGTAAACAGTCTGTTATTATTCAGAATAGTCCATCTAGTAAACAGTATGTTATTATTCAGAATAGTCCATCTAGTAAACAGTCTGTTATTATTCAGAATAGTCTAGTAAACAGTCTGTTATTATTCAGAATAGTCTAGTAAACAGTCTGTTATTATTCAGAATAGTCTAGTAAACAGTCTGTTATTATTCAGAATAGTCTAGTAAACAGTCTGTTATTATTCAGAATAGTCTAGTAAACAGTCTGTTATTATTCAGAATAGTCCATCTAGTAAACAGTCTGTTATTATTCAGAATAGTCTAGTAAACAGTCTGTTATTATTCAGAATAGTCTAGTAAACACAGTCTGTTATTATTCAGAATAGTCTAGTAAACACAGTATGTTATTATTCAGAATAGTCTAGTAAACAGTCTGTTATTATTCAGAATAGTCTAGTAAACAGTCTGTTATTATTCAGAATAGTCTAGTAAACAGTCTGTTATTATTCAGAATAGTCCATCTAGTAAACAGTCTGTTATTATTCAGAATAGTCTAGTAAACAGTCTGTTATTATTCAGAATAGTCTAGTAAACACAGTATGTTATTATTCAGAATAGTCTAGTAAACAGTCTGTTATTATTCAGAATAGTCTAGTAAACAGTCTGTTATTCAGAATAGTCTAGTAGACAGTATGTTATTATTCAGAATAGTCTAGTAAACACAGTCTGTTATTATTCAGAATAGTCTAGTAAACAGTCTGTTATTCAGAATAGTCTAGTAGACAGTATGTTATTATTCAGAATAGTCTAGTAAACACAGTCTGTTATTATTCAGAATAGTCTAGTAAACAGTCTGTTATTATTCAGAATAGTCTAGTAAACAGTCTGTTATTCAGAATAGTCCATCTAGTAAACAGTCTGTTATTATTCAGAATAGTCCATCTAGTAAACAGTCTGTTATTATTCAGAATAGTCTAGTAAACACAGTCTGTTATTATTCAGAATAGTCTAGTAAACAGTCTGTTATTCAGAATAGTCTAGTAGACAGTCTGTTATTATTCAGAATAGTCTAGTAAACACAGTCTGTTATTATTCAGAATAGTCTAGTAAACAGTCTGTTATTATTCAGAATAGTCTAGTAAACAGTCTGTTATTCAGAATAGTCCATCTAGTAAACAGTCTGTTATTATTCAGAATAGTCCATCTAGTAAACAGTCTGTTATTATTCAGAATAGTCTAGTAAACACAGTCTGTTATTCAGAATAGTCTAGTAAACAGTCTGTTATTATTCAGAATAGTCCATCTAGTAAACAGTCTGTTATTCAGAATAGTCTAGTAAACAGTCTGTTATTATTCAGAATAGTCTAGTAAACACAGTCTGTTATTATTCAGAATAGTCTAGTAGACAGTATGTTATTATTCAGAATAGTCTAGTAGACAGTCTGTTATTATTCAGAATAGTCTAGTAGACAGTATGTTATTATTCAGAATAGTCTAGTAGACAGTATGTTATTATTCAGAATAGTCCATCTAGTAAACAGTCTGTTATTATTCAGAATAGTCTAGTAAACAGTCTGTTATTATTCAGAATAGTCTAGTAAACAGTCTGTTATTATTCAGAATAGTCTAGTAGACAGTATGTTATTATTCAGAATAGTCCATCTAGTAGACAGTCTGTTATTATTCAGAATAGTCTAGTAAACAGTATGTTATTATTCAGAATAGTCCATCTAGTAAACAGTCTGTTATTATTCAGAATAGTCCATCTAGTAAACAGTCTGTTATTATTCAGAATAGTCTAGTAAACAGTATGTTATTATTCAGAATAGTCTAGTAAACAGTCTGTTATTATTCAGAATAGTCCATCTAGTAAACAGTATGTTATTATTCAGAATAGTCTAGTAAACACAGTCTGTTATTATTCAGAATAGTCTAGTAAACACAGTCTGTTATTATTCAGAATAGTCTAGTAAACACAGTCTGTTATTATTCAGAATAGTCTAGTAAACAGTCTGTTATTATTCAGAATAGTCCATCTAGTAAACAGTATGTTATTATTCAGAATAGTCTAGTAGACAGTCTGTTATTATTCAGAATAGTCCATCTAGTAAACAGTCTGTTATTATTCAGAATAGTCTAGTAAACAGTCTGTTATTATTCAGAATAGTCCATCTAGTAAACAGTATGTTATTATTCAGAATAGTCTAGTAAACACAGTCTGTTATTATTCAGAATAGTCTAGTAAACAGTCTGTTATTATTCAGAATAGTCTAGTAAACAGTCTGTTATTATTCAGAATAGTCCATCTAGTAGACAGTCTGTTATTATTCAGAATAGTCTAGTAAACAGTCTGTTATTATTCAGAATAGTCTAGTAAACACAGTATGTTATTATTCAGAATAGTCTAGTAAACAGTCTGTTATTATTCAGAATAGTCTAGTAAACAGTCTGTTATTATTCAGAATAGTCTAGTAAACAGTCTGTTATTATTCAGAATAGTCCATCTAGTAAACAGTCTGTTATTATTCAGAATAGTCTAGTAAACAGTCTGTTATTATTCAGAATAGTCTAGTAAACAGTCTGTTATTCAGAATAGTCTAGTAGACAGTATGTTATTATTCAGAATAGTCTAGTAAACACAGTCTGTTATTATTCAGAATAGTCTAGTAAACAGTCTGTTATTCAGAATAGTCTAGTAGACAGTATGTTATTATTCAGAATAGTCTAGTAAACACAGTCTGTTATTATTCAGAATAGTCTAGTAAACAGTCTGTTATTATTCAGAATAGTCTAGTAAACAGTCTGTTATTCAGAATAGTCCATCTAGTAAACAGTCTGTTATTATTCAGAATAGTCCATCTAGTAAACAGTCTGTTATTATTCAGAATAGTCTAGTAAACACAGTCTGTTATTATTCAGAATAGTCTAGTAAACAGTCTGTTATTCAGAATAGTCTAGTAGACAGTATGTTATTATTCAGAATAGTCTAGTAAACACAGTCTGTTATTATTCAGAATAGTCTAGTAAACAGTCTGTTATTATTCAGAATAGTCTAGTAAACAGTCTGTTATTCAGAATAGTCCATCTAGTAAACAGTCTGTTATTATTCAGAATAGTCCATCTAGTAAACAGTCTGTTATTATTCAGAATAGTCTAGTAAACACAGTCTGTTATTCAGAATAGTCTAGTAAACAGTCTGTTATTATTCAGAATAGTCTAGTAAACAGTCTGTTATTATTCAGAATAGTCTAGTAAACAGTCTGTTATTATTCAGAATAGTCTAGTAAACACAGTCTGTTATTATTCAGAATAGTCTAGTAGACAGTATGTTATTATTCAGAATAGTCCATCTAGTAAACAGTCTGTTATTATTCAGAATAGTCCATCTAGTAAACAGTCTGTTATTATTCAGAATAGTCTAGTAAACAGTCTGTTATTATTCAGAATAGTCTAGTAAACAGTCTGTTATTATTCAGAATAGTCTAGTAAACAGTCTGTTATTATTCAGAATAGTCTAGTAAACAGTCTGTTATTATTCAGAATAGTCTAGTAAACAGTCTGTTATTATTCAGAATAGTCCATCTAGTAAACAGTCTGTTATTATTCAGAATAGTCTAGTAAACAGTCTGTTATTATTCAGAATAGTCTAGTAAACACAGTCTGTTATTATTCAGAATAGTCTAGTAAACAGTCTGTTATTATTCAGAATAGTCCATCTAGTAAACAGTCTGTTATTATTCAGAATAGTCTAGTAAACAGTCTGTTATTATTCAGAATAGTCTAGTAAACACAGTATGTTATTATTCAGAATAGTCTAGTAAACAGTCTGTTATTATTCAGAATAGTCTAGTAAACAGTCTGTTATTATTCAGAATAGTCTAGTAAACAGTCTGTTATTATTCAGAATAGTCCATCTAGTAAACAGTCTGTTATTATTCAGAATAGTCTAGTAAACAGTCTGTTATTATTCAGAATAGTCTAGTAAACACAGTATGTTATTATTCAGAATAGTCTAGTAAACAGTCTGTTATTATTCAGAATAGTCTAGTAAACAGTCTGTTATTCAGAATAGTCTAGTAGACAGTATGTTATTATTCAGAATAGTCTAGTAAACACAGTCTGTTATTATTCAGAATAGTCTAGTAAACAGTCTGTTATTCAGAATAGTCTAGTAGACAGTATGTTATTATTCAGAATAGTCTAGTAGACAGTCTGTTATTATTCAGAATAGTCTAGTAGACAGTATGTTATTATTCAGAATAGTCTAGTAAACAGTCTGTTATTATTCAGAATAGTCTAGTAAACAGTCTGTTATTATTCAGAATAGTCTAGTAGACAGTATGTTATTATTCAGAATAGTCTAGTAAACAGTCTGTTATTATTCAGAATAGTCTAGTAAACAGTCTGTTATTATTCAGAATAGTCTAGTAAACAGTCTGTTATTATTCAGAATAGTCTAGTAAACAGTCTGTTATTCAGAATAGTCTAGTAGACAGTATGTTATTATTCAGAATAGTCTAGTAGACAGTCTGTTATTATTCAGAATAGTCTAGTAGACAGTATGTTATTATTCAGAATAGTCTAGTAAACAGTCTGTTATTATTCAGAATAGTCTAGTAAACAGTCTGTTATTATTCAGAATAGTCTAGTAGACAGTATGTTATTATTCAGAATAGTCTAGTAAACAGTCTGTTATTATTCAGAATAGTCTAGTAAACAGTCTGTTATTATTCAGAATAGTCTAGTAAACAGTCTGTTATTATTCAGAATAGTCTAGTAAACAGTCTGTTATTATTCAGAATAGTCCATCTAGTAAACAGTCTGTTATTATTCAGAATAGTCTAGTAAACACAGTCTGTTATTCAGAATAGTCTAGTAAACAGTCTGTTATTATTCAGAATAGTCTAGTAAACAGTCTGTTATTATTCAGAATAGTCTAGTAAACAGTCTGTTATTATTCAGAATAGTCTAGTAAACACAGTCTGTTATTATTCAGAATAGTCTAGTAGACAGTATGTTATTATTCAGAATAGTCCATCTAGTAAACAGTCTGTTATTATTCAGAATAGTCCATCTAGTAAACAGTCTGTTATTATTCAGAATAGTCTAGTAAACAGTCTGTTATTATTCAGAATAGTCTAGTAAACAGTCTGTTATTATTCAGAATAGTCTAGTAAACAGTCTGTTATTATTCAGAATAGTCTAGTAAACAGTCTGTTATTATTCAGAATAGTCTAGTAAACAGTCTGTTATTATTCAGAATAGTCTAGTAAACACAGTCTGTTATTATTCAGAATAGTCTAGTAAACAGTCTGTTATTATTCAGAATAGTCCATCTAGTAAACAGTCTGTTATTATTCAGAATAGTCTAGTAAACAGTCTGTTATTATTCAGAATAGTCCATCTAGTAAACAGTCTGTTATTATTCAGAATAGTCTAGTAAACAGTCTGTTATTATTCAGAATAGTCTAGTAAACACAGTATGTTATTATTCAGAATAGTCTAGTAAACAGTCTGTTATTATTCAGAATAGTCTAGTAAACAGTCTGTTATTATTCAGAATAGTCTAGTAAACAGTCTGTTATTATTCAGAATAGTCCATCTAGTAAACAGTCTGTTATTATTCAGAATAGTCTAGTAAACAGTCTGTTATTATTCAGAATAGTCTAGTAAACACAGTATGTTATTATTCAGAATAGTCTAGTAAACAGTCTGTTATTATTCAGAATAGTCTAGTAAACAGTCTGTTATTCAGAATAGTCTAGTAGACAGTATGTTATTATTCAGAATAGTCTAGTAAACACAGTCTGTTATTATTCAGAATAGTCTAGTAAACAGTCTGTTATTCAGAATAGTCTAGTAGACAGTATGTTATTATTCAGAATAGTCTAGTAAACACAGTCTGTTATTATTCAGAATAGTCTAGTAAACAGTCTGTTATTATTCAGAATAGTGTAGTAAACAGTCTGTTATTCAGAATAGTCCATCTAGTAAACAGTCTGTTATTATTCAGAATAGTCCATCTAGTAAACAGTCTGTTATTATTCAGAATAGTCTAGTAAACACAGTCTGTTATTATTCAGAATAGTCTAGTAAACAGTCTGTTATTCAGAATAGTCTAGTAGACAGTATGTTATTATTCAGAATAGTCTAGTAAACACAGTCTGTTATTATTCAGAATAGTCTAGTAAACAGTCTGTTATTATTCAGAATAGTCTAGTAAACAGTCTGTTATTCAGAATAGTCCATCTAGTAAACAGTCTGTTATTATTCAGAATAGTCCATCTAGTAAACAGTCTGTTATTATTCAGAATAGTCTAGTAAACACAGTCTGTTATTCAGAATAGTCTAGTAAACAGTCTGTTATTATTCAGAATAGTCTAGTAAACAGTCTGTTATTATTCAGAATAGTCTAGTAAACAGTCTGTTATTATTCAGAATAGTCTAGTAAACACAGTCTGTTATTATTCAGAATAGTCTAGTAAACAGTCTGTTATTATTCAGAATAGTCCATCTAGTAAACAGTCTGTTATTATTCAGAATAGTCCATCTAGTAAACACAGTCTGTTATTATTCAGAATAGTCCATCTAGTAAACAGTCTGTTATTATTCAGAATAGTCTAGTAAACACAGTATGTTATTATTCAGAATAGTCCATCTAGTAGACAGTCTGTTATTATTCAGAATAGTCTAGTAAACAGTCTGTTATTATTCAGAATAGTCCATCTAGTAAACACAGTCTGTTATTATTCAGAATAGTCCATCTAGTAAACAGTCTGTTATTATTCAGAATAGTCTAGTAAACAGTCTGTTATTATTCAGAATAGTCTAGTAAACACAGTCTGTTATTATTCAGAATAGTCTAGTAAACAGTATGTTATTATTCAGAATAGTCTAGTAAACAGTCTGTTATTATTCAGAATAGTCCATCTAGTAGACAGTCTGTTATTATTCAGAATAGTCTAGTAAACAGTCTGTTATTATTCAGAGTAGTCCATCTAGTAAACAGTCTGTTATTATTCAGAATAGTCCATCTAGTAAACAGTCTGTTATTATTCAGAATAGTCTAGTAAACAGTCTGTTATTATTCAGAATAGTCCATCTAGTAGACAGTCTGTTATTATTCAGAATAGTCTAGTAAACAGTCTGTTATTATTCAGAATAGTCTAGTAAACACAGTATGTTATTATTCAGAATAGTCTAGTAAACAGTCTGTTATTATTCAGAATAGTCTAGTAAACAGTCTGTTATTCAGAATAGTCTAGTAGACAGTATGTTATTATTCAGAATAGTCTAGTAAACACAGTCTGTTATTATTCAGAATAGTCTAGTAAACAGTCTGTTATTCAGAATAGTCTAGTAGACAGTATGTTATTATTCAGAATAGTCTAGTAAACACAGTCTGTTATTATTCAGAATAGTCTAGTAAACAGTCTGTTATTATTCAGAATAGTCTAGTAAACAGTCTGTTATTCAGAATAGTCCATCTAGTAAACAGTCTGTTATTATTCAGAATACTCCATCTAGTAAACAGTCTGTTATTATTCAGAATAGTCTAGTAAACACAGTCTGTTATTATTCAGAATAGTCTAGTAAACAGTCTGTTATTCAGAATAGTCTAGTAGACAGTATGTTATTATTCAGAATAGTCTAGTAAACACAGTCTGTTATTATTCAGAATAGTCTAGTAAACAGTCTGTTATTATTCAGAATAGTCTAGTAAACAGTCTGTTATTATTCAGAATAGTCTAGTAAACAGTCTGTTATTCAGAATAGTCCATCTAGTAAACAGTCTGTTATTATTCAGAATAGTCCATCTAGTAAACAGTCTGTTATTATTCAGAATAGTCTAGTAAACACAGTCTGTTATTCAGAATAGTCTAGTAAACAGTCTGTTATTATTCAGAATAGTCTAGTAAACAGTCTGTTATTATTCAGAATAGTCTAGTAAACAGTCTGTTATTATTCAGAATAGTCTAGTAAACACAGTCTGTTATTATTCAGAATAGTCTAGTAGACAGTATGTTATTATTCAGAATAGTCCATCTAGTAAACAGTCTGTTATTATTCAGAATAGTCTAGTAAACAGTCTGTTATTATTCAGAATAGTCTAGTAAACAGTCTGTTATTATTCAGAATAGTCTAGTAAACACAGTCTGTTATTATTCAGAATAGTCTAGTAGACAGTATGTTATTATTCAGAATAGTCCATCTAGTAAACAGTCTGTTATTATTCAGAATAGTCTAGTAAACAGTCTGTTATTATTCAGAATAGTCCATCTAGTAAACAGTCTGTTATTATTCAGAATAGTCTAGTAAACAGTCTGTTATTATTCAGAATAGTCCATCTAGTAAACAGTATGTTATTATTCAGAATAGTCTAGTAGACAGTCTGTTATTATTCAGAATAGTCTAGTAAACACAGTCTGTTATTATTCAGAATAGTCTAGTAAACACAGTCTGTTATTATTCAGAATAGTCTAGTAAACAGTCTGTTATTATTCAGAATAGTCTAGTAAACAGTCTGTTATTATTCAGAATAGTCCATCTAGTAGACAGTCTGTTATTATTCAGAATAGTCTAGTAAACAGTCTGTTATTATTCAGAATAGTCTAGTAAACAGTCTGTTATTATTCAGAATAGTCTAGTAGACAGTATGTTATTATTCAGAATAGTCCATCTAGTAGACAGTCTGTTATTATTCAGAATAGTCTAGTAAACAGTCTGTTATTATTCAGAATAGTCCATCTAGTAAACAGTCTGTTATTATTCAGAATAGTCCATCTAGTAAACAGTCTGTTATTATTCAGAATAGTCTAGTAAACAGTCTGTTATTCAGAATAGTCTAGTAGACAGTCTGTTATTATTCAGAATAGTCTAGTAGACAGTATGTTATTATTCAGAATAGTCTAGTAAACAGTCTGTTATTATTCAGAATAGTCTAGTAAACAGTCTGTTATTATTCAGAATAGTCTAGTAGACAGTATGTTATTATTCAGAATAGTCTAGTAGACAGTCTGTTATTATTCAGAATAGTCTAGTAGACAGTATGTTATTATTCAGAATAGTCTAGTAAACAGTCTGTTATTATTCAGAATAGTCTAGTAAACAGTCTGTTATTATTCAGAATAGTCTAGTAAACACAGTCTGTTATTATTCAGAATAGTCTAGTAAACAGTCTGTTATTATTCAGAATAGTCTAGTAAACACAGTCTGTTATTATTCAGAATAGTCTAGTAAACACAGTCTGTTATTATTCAGAATAGTCTAGTAAACAGTCTGTTATTCAGAATAGTCTAGTAGACAGTCTGTTATTATTCAGAATAGTCTAGTAGACAGTATGTTATTATTCAGAATAGTCTAGTAAACACAGTCTGTTATTATTCAGAATAGTCCATCTAGTAAACAGTCTGTTATTATTCAGAATAGTCTAGTAAACAGTATGTTATTATTCAGAATAGTCCATCTAGTAAACAGTCTGTTATTATTCAGAATAGTCCATCTAGTAAACAGTCTGTTATTATTCAGAATAGTCTAGTAAACAGTATGTTATTATTCAGAATAGTCCATCTAGTAAACAGTCTGTTATTATTCAGAATAGTCTAGTAAACAGTCTGTTATTATTCAGAATAGTCTAGTAGACAGTCTGTTATTATTCAGAATAGTCCATCTAGTAAACAGTCTGTTATTATTCAGAATAGTCCATCTAGTAAACAGTCTGTTATTATTCAGAATAGTCCATCTAGTAAACAATCTGTTATTATTCAGAATAGTCCATCTAGTAAACAGTCTGTTATTATTCAGAATAGTCTAGTAAACAGTCTGTTATTATTCAGAATAGTCCATCTAGTAAACAGTCTGTTATTATTCAGAATAGTCCATCTAGTAAACAGTCTGTTATTATTCATAATAATCTAGTAAACAGTATATTTTTATTCAGAATAGTCCATCTAGTAAACAGTCTGTTATTATTCAGAATAGTCCATCTAGTAAACAGTCTGTTATTATTCAGAATAGTCTAGTAAACAGTCTGTTATTATTCAGAATAGTCCATCTAGTAAACAGTACCTCTGTCTTCACAGCATTAAGAAACGGCAGACTAAACTCATAATCATTCTGTCCTCTTGCTCCATGACCCTGGGCTGGAAACAAAGAAACAAAACGATCATTCGTTTCTTCAAAGCCATGCTCTCATGGTAGGTAAATGATCTTCTAAGCCATGCTCTCATGGTAGGTAAATTATCTTCAAAGCCATGCTCTAATGGTAGGTGAATGAGTCTTCAAAGCCATGCTCTCATGGTAGGTGAATGAGTCTTCAAAGCCATGCTCTCATGGTAGGTGAATGAGTCTTCAAAGCCATGCTCTCATGGTAGGTGAATGATCTTCAAAGCCATGCTCTCATGGTAGGTGAATGAGTCTTCAAAGCCATGCTCTCATGGTAGGTGAATGAGTCTTCAAAGCCATGCTCTCATGGTAGGTGAATGAGTCTTCAAAGCCATGCTCTCATGGTAGGTAAATTATCTTCAAAGCCATGCTCTAATGGTAGGTGAATGAGTCTTCAAAGCCATGCTCTCATGGTAGGTGAATGATCTTCAAAGCCATGCTCTCATGGTAGGTGAATGAGTCTTCAAAGCCATGCTCTCATGGTAGGTGAATGAGTCTTCAAAGCCATGCTCTAATGGTAGGTGTCTTCTAGTTGATAATACTGTACTAAAGAATACGTACCCCTGAATTGGAGGACATTATCATGCACGCTGATGTCAAGATTCTGCAAGAGAAGAGAAGACAGTACAGACTACATTATGAGTTGCTCCTCTTTAGACTCTACCAAAGAGGATAGAGACTACATCATAAGTAAAAGTTGCTCCTCTTTAGACTCTACCAAAGAGGATACCAAAATGAAGACACAACTGGTTTGTGTTGTCGATGCAAATGAAAGCAGTCAGGACTCGTTATCAGCCCCTAGTCTATCTGTGAAGAGGAAGTCTCGCTATGTCAAAACACTATCTTCAAACACCATCTCCATGCACTTAAGATGTAGACCATACTGATGTTATTTACCACCTCTGAAGAAGCCTGCCAGCCACTCTGAAGAAGCCTGCTAGCCACTCTGAAGAAGCCTGCTAGCCACTCTGAAGAGGATAATGGACACGTCCCTGTGACTCAGTTATGATGGACACATCACAGTAACTCAGTTATTATGGACACATCACAGTGACTCAGTTATGATGGACACGTCACAGTGACTCAGTTATGATGGACACGTCACAGTGACTCAGTTATGATGGACACGTCACAGTGACTCAGTTATGATGGACACGTCACAGTGACTCAGTTATGATGGACACATCACAGTGACTCAGTTATGATGGACACATCACAGTGACTCAGTTATGATGGACACATCACAGGGACTCAGTTATGATGGACACATCACAGTGACTCAGTTATGATGGACACATCACAGTGACTCAGTTATGATGGACACATCACAGTGACTCAGTTATGATGGACACATCACAGTGACTCAGTTATGATGGACACATCACAGTGACTCAGTTATGATGGACACATCACAGTGACTCAGTTATGATGGACACATCACAGTGACTCAGTTATGATGGACACATCACAGTGACTCAGTTATGATGGACACATCACAGTGACTCAGTTATGATGGACACATCACAGTGACTCAGTTATGATGGACACATCACAGTGACTCAGTTATGATGGACACATCACAGTGACTCAGTTATGATGGACACATCACAGTGACTCAGTTATGATGGACACATCACAGTGACTCAGTTATGATGGACACATCACAGTGACTCAGTTATGATGGACACATCACAGTGACTCAGTTATGATGGACACATCACAGTGACTCAGTTATGATGGACACATCACAGTGACTCAGTTATGATGGACACATCACAGTGACTCAGTTATGATGGACACATCACAGTGACTCAGTTATGATGGACACATCACAGTGACTCAGTTATGATGGACACATCACAGTGACTCAGTTATGATGGACACGTCACAGTGACTCAGTTATGATGGACACGTCACAGTGACTCAGTTATGATGGACACGTCACAGTGACTCAGTTATGATGGACACGTCACAGTGACTCAGTTATGATGGACACGTCACAGTGACTCAGTTATGATGGACACGTCACAGGGACTCAGTTATGATGGACACGTCACAGGGACTCAGTTATGATGGACACGTCACAGTGACTCAGTTATGATGGACACGTCACAGTGACTCAGTTATGATGGACACGTCACAGTGACTCAGTTATGATGGACACGTCACAGGGACTCAGTTATGATGGACACGTCACAGGGACTCAGTTATGATGGACACGTCACAGTGACTCAGTTATGATGGACACGTCACAGTGACTCAGTTATGATGGACACGTCACAGTGACTCAGTTATGATGGACACGTCACAGTGACTCAGTTATGATGGACACGTCACAGTGACTCAGTTATGATGGACACGTCACAGTGACTCAGTTATGATGGACACATCACAGTGACTCAGTTATGATGGACACATCACAGTGACTCAGTTATGATGGACACATCACAGTGACTCAGTTATGATGGACACATCACAGTGACTCAGTTATGATGGACACATCACAGTGACTCAGTTATGATGGACACATCACAGTGACTCAGTTATGATGGACACATCACAGTGACTCAGTTATGATGGACACATCACAGTGACTCAGTTATGATGGACACATCACAGTGACTCAGTTATGATGGACACATCACAGTGACTCAGTTATGATGGACACATCACAGTGACTCAGTTATGATGGACACATCACAGTGACTCAGTTATGATGGACACATCACAGTGACTCAGTTATGATGGATACATCACAGTGACTCAGTTATGATGGATACATCACAGTGACTCAGTTATGATGGATACATCACAGTGACTCAGTTATGATGGACACATCACAGTGACTCAGTTATGATGGACACATCAGTGACTCAGTTATGATGGACACATCACAGTGACTCAGTTATGATGGACACATCACAGTGACTCAGTTATGATGGACACATCACAGTGACTCAGTTATGATGGACACATCAGTGACTCAGTTATGATGGACACATCACAGTGACTCAGTTATGATGGACACATCACAGTGACTCAGTTATGATGGACACATCACAGTGACTCAGTTATGATGGACACATCACAGTGACTCAGTTATGATGGACACATCATTCTCAGAAACACAAGCATACAATTGTATTTTTATTCTATTCTGGGGCGGTAGGGTAGTCTAGTGGTTAGAGAGTTGGGCCAGTAACCAGCAGGTAGACTAGTGGTTAGAGAGTTGGGTCAGTAACCAGCAGGTAGTCTAGTGGTTAGAGTGTTGGGTCAGTAACCAGCAGGTAGTCTAGTGGTTAGAGAGTTGGGTCAGTAAACAGCAGGTAGCCTAGTGGTTAGAGCGTTGGGCCAGTAACCAGCAGGTAGCCTAGTGGTTAGAGCTTTGGGCCAGTAACCAGCAGGTAGCCTAGTGGTTAGAGAGTTGGGTCAGTAACCAGCAGGTAGCCTCGTGGTTAGAGTGTTGGGTCAGTAACCAGCAGGTAGCCTAGTGGTTAGAGCTTTGGGCCAGTAACCAGCAGGTAGCCTAGTGGTTAGAGCGTTGGGCCAGTAACCAGCAGGTAGCCTCGTGGTTAGAGTGTTGGGCCAGTAACCAGCAGGTAGCCTAGTGGTTAGAGCGTTGGACTAGTAACTGAAAGGTTGCAAGATCAAATCCCTGAGCTGACAAGGTAAAAATCTGTCGTTCTGCCCCTGAACAGGCAGTTAACCCCACTGTTCCTAGGCCGTCATTGAAAATAAGAATTTGTTCTTAACTGACTTGCCTAGTTAAATAAATCAAAATGATTTTCTATAATGCAATGATAGCCTACTCAGTCACATTAGGGCTACATCCTCATGCTAAGGGTCGATTCTCAGCCCAATGTGCACTTCGGAGTACAGTGTTTGTGAGCGGTGTATTTATTGCCTCTGGGTGACAGGTCCTCTCTCCACTCACCTGCGCGTCAATCAGCTCCACTCGCAGGTAGATGTCCTCATGCCGCTGAGCCCAGTAGACGTGAGGAGTCAGCGTCTGCTGCATCGCACCTGTTGAGAATATCAGCACAATTCACGCATGAAAAAAAACTAAAATAACATGCCGGACGATGTGTCTCTCTTGCGGAAGCCTTCGAGGAGCCAGAATATTCTATGGAACTAGCGTGCGCGCTCACGAAAGGTCGTTGCGATACGTGCTCGTTCACCAGTCACTGTTGGTCACGTGGTATCAATGTTTACGGAAGCTGCATCGTGCGAAGTTTATAGAGGCTAAAAGTTGGCGATATTTTGCGTATTCTTGGCAATCAGCATGCTCCTAATAACGTGTTGAAGTTGTTTTTTTGTAGTGATCGTTTTCCAGCTAACATGCAGGCGGAATCACCCGTAACGTCTCCGAAATTTGATTTGTTAGACTCGTGTGGTAAATTTCGTGTGCTGGTTGGGGTCACGGGTAGTGTGGCAGCGCTCAAAGTGCCTCTGTTGGTCTCCCAACTTCTAGAGTTACCCGGGGTAAGTAGATAGGTATCTAACTGGGATGTATTTCCTGCTAGCAATATTTGGATTCATTTTTAGTTTTATTTATTTATTTTTTAAATTAACTATGAATTATTATATATGTATATATATATAATATATTTGTATTTATTTATTAGAGAAAGAAGAAAAAAATGCAATACTATTTCATATATATATATATATATATATATATATATATATATAATAAAACAAATGCAATATTTTTTATATATATAATAAATAATATTGCATATTTTTATATAATATATTTGGATTCATGAGTCAGCGTTACTCAAACAGGTATCGGTCAACCGTTGCTCTCTGTGACCTGCACATGCATGATTATACCGCTCGAGGACGATGTGCACCTTGTATCAAACCAAATCTATCGCTGTATTGTCAAGAGGGGTTATTATGCCATTTAATGGAAACTGACGGGGAAATTCCATACGCAAATAATTATTTACATATCCTAGAGGCGCAGTCACGACGTTAGACTTGTAATATCAGGTCATCTCAGCATTAACGTAACAGGTTAATGCTACCACATCCGGTTTTCAGCACAAAAGGAAGCTAGGTTGAATTAGCTCTATCCCCGAAAATCTGTTATGTAGATAGGCCTAGATAATCAACACCTCTAATAGCAGGTCATATCGAGGCCGAGCTAAATGATCAAACCCCTTACCGGCCCAATAAACTTATCAACTTCAGTTTACCTTGAAGAATATCAGAATGTCAAATTATGGACATTTGAAGAGGCACAAACAGAGGTAAATCACAGATAAGGTTGGACATCAGCCACCAAAAAAATTTATATCCTCATATCTGGACTGTAACACTGCAATATAATTCATAATTAATCTATTTGTTCATGCTTTCATGTGATGGTTCTATTTTGGGGAGTGCCACTGTATAAGACAATATAAAAAATGTATTCCCCTACCTGAGAATAGTAAACCCCCCTTTACTGGCTCAAATAGCCGACCAATCAGCCTGTTACCAACCCTTAGTAAACTTTTTAAAAAAATTGTGTTTGACCAGATACAATGCTATTTCACAGTAAACAAATTGACAACAAAATGTCAGCATGCTGATAGGTAGGTAAGAACACTCAACAAGCACAGCACTTACACAAATGACTGATGATTGGCTGAGAGAAATTGATGATAAAAGATTGTGGGGACTTCAGTGCAGCTTTTGACATTATTGATCACAGTCTGCTGCTGGAAAAACGTTTGTGCTATGGCTTTACACCCTCTGCTATAATGTTGTTAAAGAGATACCTACCAAGGAATAAGTCAAAACTAAAACCATTGTATTTGGGACAAATCAAACACTAAATCCTAAACCTCAACTAAATTGTGTAATGAATAATTTGGAAATTGAGCAAGTTGGGATGACTAAACTGCTTGGAGTAAACCTGGATTGTAAACTGTCATGGTCAAAACATATTGATACAACAGTAGCTAAGATGGGAGAAGTCTGTCCATAATAAAGCGCTACTCTGCCTGCTTAACAACACTATCAACAAGGCAGGTCCTACAGGTCCTAGTTTCTACCTTCCTAACAACACTATCAACAAGGCAGGTCCTACAGGCCCTAGTTTCTACCTTCTTAACAACACTATCAACAAGGCAGGTCCTACAGGCCCTAGTTTCTACCTTCTTAACAACACTATCAACAAGACAGGTCCTACAGGCCCTAGTTTCTACCTTCTTAACAACACTATCAACAAGGCAGGTCCTACAGGCCCTAGTTTCTACCTTCTTAACAACACTATCAACAAGACAGGTCCTACAGGCCCTAGTTTCTACCTTCTTAACAACACTATCAACAAGGCAGGTCCTACAGGCCCTAGTTTCTACCTTCTTAACAGCACTATCAACAAGGCATGTCCTACAGGCCCTAGTTTCTACCTTCTTAACAACACTATCAACAAGGCAGGTCCTACAGGTCCTAGTTTCTACCTTCTTAACAACACTATCAACAAGGCAGGTCCTACAGGTCCTAGTTTCTACCTTCTTAACAACACTATCAACAAGGCAGGTCCTACAGGTCCTAGTTTCTACCTCCTTAACAACACTATCAACAAGGCAGCTCCTACAGGCCCTCGTTTCTACCTTCTTAACAACACTATCAACAAGACAGGTCCTACAGGCCCTAGTTTCTACCTTCTTAACAACACTATCAACAAGGCAGGTCCTACAGGCCCTAGTTTCTACCTTCTTAACAACACTATCAACAAGGCAGGTCCTACAGGCCCTAGTTTCTACCTTCTTAACAACACTATCAACAAGGCAGGTCCTACAGGCCCTAGTTTCTACCTTCTTAACAACACTATCAACATGGCAGGTCCTACAGGTCCTAGTTTCTACCTTCTTAACAACACTATCAACAAGGCAGGTCCTACAGGCCCTAGTTTCTACCTTAACAACACTATCAACAAGGCAGGTCCTACAGGCCCTAGTTTCTACCTTCTTAACAACACTATCAACAAGGCAGGTCCTACAGGCCCTAGTTTCTACCTTCTTAACAACACTATCAACAAGGCAGGTCCTACAGGCCCTAGATTTGTTGCACCTGGACTACTGTTCAGTCATGTGGTCAGGTGACACAAAGAGGGACTTAGAAAAATTACAATTGGTTCAGAACAGGGCAGCACGGCTGGCCCTTAGATGTACACAGAGAGCTAATATTAATAATATGCATGTCAATCTCTCCTGGCTGAAAGTGGAGGAGAGATTGACTTCATCACTACTTTTATTGATGAGAGATATTGACATGTTGAATGCACTGAGCTGTCTGTTTAAACCACTGGCACACAGCTCAGACACCCATGCATACCCCACAAGACATGTCACCAGAGTTATCTTCACAGTCCCCAAGTGCAGAACAGACTATGGGAGGTGCACAGTACTACATAGAAACATGACTACATGGAACTCTATTCCACAGTACTACATAGAGCCATGACTACATGGAACTCTATTCCACATTACTACATAGAAACATGACTACATGGAACTCTATTCCACAGTACTACATAGAGACATGACTACATGGAACTCTATTCCACAGTACTACATAGAACCATGACTACATGGAACTCTATTCCACAGTACTACATAGAGCCATGACCACATGGAACTCTATTCCACAGTACTACATAGAGCCAGGACTACATGGAACTCTATTCCACAGTACTACATAGAGCCATGACTACATGGAACTCTATTCCACAGTACTACATAGAGCCATGACTACATGGAACTCTATTCCACAGTACTACATAGAGCCATGACTACATGGAACTCTATTCCACAGTACTACATAGAGCCATGACTACATGGAACTCTATTCCACAGTACTACATAGAGCCATGACTACATGGAACTCTATTCCACAGTACTACATAGAGCCATGACTACATGGAACTCTATTCCACAGTACTACATAGAGCCATGACTACATGGAACTCTATTCCACAGTACTACATAGAGCCATGACTACATGGAACTCTATTCCACAGTACTACATAGAGCCATGACTACATGGAACTCTATTCCACAGTACTACAATAGAGCCATGACTACATGGAACTCTATTCCACAGTACTACATAGAGCCATGACTACATGGAACTCTATTCCACAGTACTACACAGAGCCATGACTACATGGAACTCTATTCCACAGTACTACATAGAGCCATGACTACATGGAACTCTATTCCACAGTACTACACAGAGCCATGACAACATGGAACTCTATTCCACAGTACTACATAGAGTCATGACTACATGGAACTCTATTCCACAGTACTACATAGAGCCACGACTACATGGAACTCTATTCCACAGTACTAAATAGAGTCATGACTACATGGAACTCTATTCCACAGTACTACATAGAGTCATGACTACATGGAACTCTATTCCACAGTACTACATAGAGCCATGACTACATGGAACTCTATTCCACAGTACTACATAGAGCCATGACTACATGGAACTCTATTCCACAGTACTACATAGAGTCATGACTACATGGAACTCTATTCCACAGTACTACATAGAGCCATGACTACATGGAACTTTATTCCACAGTACTACATAGAGCCATGACTACATGGAACTCTATTCCACAGTACTACATAGAGCCATGACTACATGGAACTCTATTCCACAGTACAACATAGAGCCATGACTACATGGAACTCTATTCCACAGTACTACATAGAGCCATGACTACATGGAACTCTATTCCACAGTACTACATAGAGCCAGGACTACATGGAACTCTATTCCACAGTACTACATAGAGCCATGACTACATGGAACTCTATTCCACAGTACTACATAGAGCCATGACTACATGGAACTCTATTCCACAGTACTACATAGAGCCATGACTACATGGAACTCTATTCCACAGTACTACATAGAGCCATGACTACATGGAACTCTATTCCACAGTACTACATAGAGCCATGACTACATGGAACTCTATTCCACAGTACTACATAGAGCCATGACTACATGGAACTCTATTCCACAGTACTACATAGAGCCATGACTACATGGAACTCTATTCCACAGTACTACATAGAGCCATGACTACATGGAACTCTATTCCACAGTACTACATAGAGCCATGACTACATGGAACTCTATTCCACATCACTACATAGAGCCATGACTACATGGAACTCTATTCCACAGTACTACATAGAGCCAGGACTACATGGAACTCTATTCCACAGTACTACATAGAGACATGACTACATGGAACTATATTCCACAGTACTACATAGAGCCATGACTACATGGAACTCTATTCCACAGTACTACATAGAGCCAGGACTACATGGAACTCTATTCCACAGTACTACATAGAGACATGACTACATGGAACTCTATTCCACAGTACTACATAGAGACATGACTACATGGAACTATATTCCACAGTACTACATAGAGACATGACTACATGGAACTCTATTCCACAGTACTACATAGAGCCATGACTACATGGAACTCTATTCCACATCAGGTAACTGATGCAACAGTAGAATCAGATTTAAAAACAGATAGAAATACACCTTATGGAACAGCTGGGACTGTGAAGAGACACACACAGGTACAGACACATGCACACACACACACAGGTGGTAGTGGTCTGAGGGAACACACTTAATGTATTGTAGATATGTGGTAGTAGAGTAGTGGTCTGAGGGAACACACTTAATGTGTTGTAGAGTAGTGGTCTGAGGTAACACACTTAATGTGTTGTAGAGTAGTGGTCTGAGGTAACACACTTAATGTGTTGTAGAGTAGTGGTCTGAGGTAACACACTTAATGTGTTGTAGAGTAGTGGTCTGAGGTAACACACTTAATGTGTTGTAGAGTAGTGGTCTGAGGTAACACACTTAATGTGTTGTAGAGTAGTGGTCTGAGGGATCACACTTAAAGTATTGTAGATATGTGGTAGTAGAGTAGTGGTCTGAGGGAACACACTTAATGTATTGTAGATATGTGGTAGTAGAGTAGTGGTCTGAGGGAACACACTTAATGTATTGTAGATATGTGGTAGTAGAGTAGTGGTCTGAGGTAACACACTTAATGTATTGTAGAGTAGTGGTCTGTGGGAACACACTTAATGTATTGTAGATATGTGGTAGTAGAGTAGTGGTCTGTGGGAACACACTTAATGTGTTGTAGATATGTGGTAGTAGAGTAGTGGTCTGTGGGAACACACTGAATGTATTGTAGAGTAGTGGTCTGAGGGATCACACTTAATGTATTGTAGAGTAGTGGTCTGAGGGAACACACTTAATGTATTGTAGATATGTGGTAGTAGAGTAGTGGTCTGTGGGAACACACTTAATGTGTTGTAGATATGTGGTAGTAGAGTAGTGGTCTGTGGGAACACACTGAATGTATTGTAGAGTAGTGGTCTGAGGGATCACACTTAATGTATTGTAGAGTAGTGGTCTGAGGGAACACACTTAATGTATTGTAGAGTAGTGGCCTGAGGGAACACACTTAATGTATTGTAGAGTAGTGGTCTGAGGGAACACACTTAATGTATTGTAGATATGTGGTAGTAGAGTAGTGGCCTGAGGGAACACACGTAATGTATTGTAGAGTAGTGGTCTGAGGTAACACTTAATGTATTGTAGAGTAGTGGTCTGAGGGAACACACTGAATGTATTGTAGATATGTGGTAGTAGAGTAGTGGTCTGAGGGAACACACTGAATGTATTGTAGATATGTGGTAGTAGAGTAGTGGTAGTAGAGTAGTGGTAGTAGAGTAGTGGTCTGAGGGAACACACTTAATGTATTGTAGAGTAGTGGTCTGAGGGAACACACTTAATGTATTGTAGAGTAGTGGTCTGAGGGAACACACTGAATGTATTGTAGATATGTGGTAGTAGTGTAGTGGTCTGAGGGAACACACTTAATGTATTGTAGAGTAGTGGTCTGAGGGAACACACTTAATGTATTGTAGAGTAGTGGTCTGAGGGAACACACTTAATGTATTGTAGAGTAGTGGTCTGAGGGAACACACTTAATGTATTGTAGAGTAGTGGTCTGAGGGAACACACTTAATGTATTGTAGAGTAGTGGTCTGAGGGAACACACTTAATGTATTGTAGAGTAGTGGTCTGAGGGAACACACTTAATGTATTGTAGAGTAGTGGTCTGAGGGAACACACTTAATGTATTGTAGAGTAGTGGTCTGAGGGAACACACTTAATGTATTGTAGATACAGTACAGTGCCTTGCGAAAGTATTCGGCCCCCTTGAACTTTGCGACCTTTTGCCACATTTCAGGCTTCAAACATAAAGATATAAAACTGTATTTTTTTGTGAAGAATCAACAACAAGTGGGACACAATCATGAAGTGGAATGACATTTATTGGATATTTAAAACTTTTTTAACAAATCAAAAACTGAAAAATTGGGCGTGCAAAATTATTCAGCCCCTTTACTTTCAGTGCAGCAAACTCTCTCCAGAAGTTCAGTGAGGATCTCTGAATGATCCAATGTTGACCTAAATGACTAATGATGATAAATACAATCCACCTGTGTGTAATCAAGTCTCCGTATAAATGCACCTGCACTGTGATAGTCTCAGAGGTCCGTTAAAAGCGCAGAGATCATCATGAAGAACAAGGAACACACCAGGCAGGTCCGAGATACTGTTGTGAAGAAGTTTAAAGCCGGATTTGGATACAAAAAGATTTCCCAAGCTTTAAACATCCCAAGGAGCACTGTGCAAGTGATAATATTGAAATGGAAGGAGTATCAGACCACTGCAAATCTACCAAGACCTGGCCGTCCCTCTAAACTTTCAGCTCATACAAGGAGAAGACTGATCAGAGATGCAGCCAAGAGGCCCATGATCACTCTGGATGAACTGCAGAGATCTACAGCTGAGGTGGGAGACTCTGTCCATAGGACAACAATCAGTCGTATATTGCACAAATCTGGCCTTTATGGAAGAGTGGCAAGAAGAAAGCCATTTCTTAAAGATATCCATAAAAAGTGTTGTTTAAAGTTTGCCACAAGCCACCTGGGAGACACACCAAACATGTGGAAGAAGGTGCTCTGGTCAGATGAAACCAAAATTGAACTTTTTGGCAACAATGCAAAACGTTATGTTTGGCGTAAAAGCAACACACCATCCCCACTGTCAAACATGGTGGTGGCAGCATCATGGTTTGGGCCTGCTTTTCTTCAGCAGGGACAGGGAAGATGGTTAAAATTGATGGGAAGATGGATGGAGCCAAATACAGGACCATTCTGGAAGAAAACCTGATGGAGTCTGCAAAAGACCTGAGACTGGGACGGAGATTTGTCTTCCAACAAGACAATGATCCAAAACATAAAGCAAAATCTACAATGGAATGGTTCAAAAATAAACATATCCAGGTGTTAGAATGGCCAAGTCAAAGTCCAGACCTGAATCCAATCGAGAATCTGTGGAAAGAACTGAAAACTGCTGTTCACAAATGCTCTCCATCCAACCTCACTGAGCTTGAGCTGTTTTGCAAGGAGGAATGGGAAAAAATGTCAGTCTCTCGATGTGCAAAACTGATAGAGACATACCCCAAGCGACTTACAGCTGTAATCGCAGCAAAAGGTGGCGCTACAAAGTATTAACTTAAGGGGGCTGAATAATTTTGCACGCCCAATTTTTCAGTTTTTGATTTGTTAAAGTTTTAAATATCCAATAAATGTCGTTCCACTTCATGATTGTGTCCCAGTTGTTGTTGATTCTTCACAAAAAAATACAGTTTTATATCTTTATGTTTGATGCCTGAAATGTGGCAAAAGGTCGCAAAGTTCAAGGGGGCCGAATACTTTCGCAAGGCACTGTATGTGGTAGTAGAGTAGTGGTCTGAGGGAACACACTTAATGTATTGTAGAGTAGTGATCCCACCCTTATTTAGAAAGGAAGCGGCTAGGGGATCCTAGGGTATAGGGGCTAGTGGTTGATCCTAGGGGACAGGGGCTAGGGGTTGATCCTAGGGTATAGGGGCTAGGGGTTGATCCTAGGGTATAGGGGCTATGGGATTGATCCTAGGGTATAGGAGCTAGGGGTTGATCCTAGGGTATAGGAGCTAGGGGTTGATCCTAGGGTATAGGGGCTAGGGGTTGATCCTAGGGTATAGGGGCTAGGGGTTGATCCTAGGGTATAGGTGGTAGGGGCTAGGGGTTGATCCCAGGGTATAGGGATTAGGGGTTGATCCCAGGGGAGAGGTGGTAGGGATTAGGGGTTGATCCCAGGGGAGAGGTGGTAGGGATTATGGGTTGATCCTAGGGGAGAGGTGGTTGGGATTAGGGGTTGATCCTAGGGGAGAGGTGGTTGGTATTAGGGGTTGATCCTAGGGGAGAGGTGGTTGGGATTAGGAGTTGATCCTAGGGTATAGGGATTAGGGGTTGATCCTAGGGGAGAGGTGGTTGGGATTAGGGGTTGATCCTAGGGGAGAGGTGGTTGGGATTAGGAGTTGATCCTAGGGTATAGGGATTAGGGGTTGATCCTAGGGGAGAGGTGGTTGGGATTAGGGGTTGATCCTAGGGGAGAGGTGGTTGGGATTAGGGGTTGGTTTGTGTTTCAAGGTTGGAATAACACCCTCATTGTGTGTGTCTTCCCGTTTGCAGGTGGATGTGCGTGTTGTCACTACAGAACACGCCAAGCACTTCTACAACCCTGCTGATGTGGCTGTCAGAGTCTACAGTGACACACATGAGTGGGAGGTTGGTTATCAAACAGAGGTCCTGTCTAGATAAGATGGAGTTTAGGTCAAATTGACATCCCAAAGTTTTTTGTTGTTGTTGCATTTTTAGCTAATCCTAACCCTTTTCCTAACCTCATCCTAATTATCCTGACCTGCTGCGTAAATTCTCCTAATCTGCTATGAAAAGTCCATTCTGACATAAACAGTATACCATCTAGTGAAAACCTCAGACACAGGGTTTAGTCGTGAAGAGTTATAATTGATTTGTAGTTGACTGGCCGGCAGGTAGCCTAGTGGTCATTGGGGCAGGTAGCCTAGGGGTTATTGCCTTGGGGTTATTGGGGCAGGTAGCCTAGGGGTTATTGCCTTGGGGTTATTGGGGCAGGTAGCCTAGGGGTTTTTGGGGCAGGTAGCCTGGGGCAGGTAGCCTAGGGGTTATTGGGGCAGGTAGCCTAGGGGTTATTGCCTTGGGGTTATTGGGGCAGGTAGCTTAGGGGTTATTGGGGCAGGTAGCCTAGGGGTTATTGGGGCAGGTAGCCTAGGGGTTATTGGGGCAGGTAGCCTAGGGGTTATTGGGGCAGGTAGCCTAGGGGTTATTGGGGCAGGTAGCCTTGGGTTATTGGGGCAGGTAGCCTAGGGGTTATTGGGGCAGGTAGCCTAGGGATTATTGCCTTGGGGTTATTGGGGCAGGTAGCTTAGGGGGTTATTGGGGCAGGTAGCCTAGGGGTTATTTGGGCAGGTAGCCTAGGGGTTATTGGGGCAGGTAGCCTGGCGCAGGTAGCCTAGGGGTTATTGGGGCAGGTAGCCTAGGGGTTATTGGGGCAGGTAGCCTAGGGGTTATTGCCTTGGGGTTATTGGGGCAGGTAGCCTAGGGGTTTTTGGGGCAGGTAGCCTGGGGCAGGTAGCCTAGGGGTTATTGGGGCAGGTAGCCTAGGGGTTATTGCCTTGGGGTTATTGGGGCAGGTAGCTTAGGGGTTATTGGGGCAGGTAGCCTAGGGGTTATTGGGGCAGGTAGCCTAGGGGTTATTGGGCAGGTAGCCTAGGGGTTATTGGGGCAGGTAGCCTAGGGGTTATTGGGGCAGGTAGCCTAGGGGTTATTGCCTTGGGGTTATTGGGGCAGGTAGCCTAGGGATTATTGGGGCAGGTAGCCTAGGGGTTATTGGGGCAGGTAGCCTAGGGGTTATTGGGGCAGGTAGCCTAGGGGTTATTGGGGCAGGTAGCCTAGGGGTTATTGGGCAGGTAGCCTAGGGGTTATTGGGGCAGGTAGCCTAGGGGTTATTGGGGCAGGTAGCCTAGGGGTTATTGCCTTGGGGTTATTGGGGCAGGTAGCCTAGGGGTTATTGGGGCAGGTAGCCTAGGGGTTATTGGGGCAGGTAGCCTAGGGGTTATTGGGGCAGGTAGCCTTGGGGTTATTGGGGCAGGTAGCCTAGGGGTTATTGGGGCAGGTAGCCTAGGGGTTATCGGGGCAGGTAGCCTTGGGGTTATTGCCTTGGGGTTATTGAGGCAGGTAGCCTAGGGGTTATTGGGGCAGGTAGGCTAGCGGTTAAAGCGTTAACCAAAAGGTCGCTGGTTCGAATACTTTAGCCGACAAGGTGGAATATCTGTCGATGTGCCCTTGAGCAAGGCACTCAATCCAAATTGCTCCAGTTGCGACGTACTACTATGGCTGACCCTGTAAAACAACACATGTACCTATCCGGTAACCGGTTTATGTGACAATGAAATATATATATAGTATTATTTACTGGTCTGATATTGCCATATCTAATTGCGGTTTGGAAATCAAATGTCTTCTTAGACGAATCTGTCTGTAGTTGTGGCTACCAAAATATTTTCTCAACTCTTCATATTGAGCAACTAGAGGAGCACATCTGCCACCCCCGGTAAGAGCACATGTTACTTTCTGTGATGTGTATTTATCCTCTTTCAGATGTCAGACAGCCATGGTTCCAGTCTCATACCAAGGTAAAGTGTTTGGTAAATGTTGACTGGACTCTATTGGACCCCTGTAGGTTTGGTAGGTAGGAATCTGGGGAATAGGAATCTGGGTTTGGCAGGTAGGAATCTGGGTTTGGCAGGTAGGAATATTGGTTTGGCAGGTTGGAATCTGGGTTTGGCAGGTAGGAATCTGGGTTTGGCAGGTAGGAATCTGGGTTTGGCAGGTAGGAATCTGGGTTTGGCAGGTAGGAATCTGGGTTTGGCAGGTAGGAATCTGGGTTTGGCAGGTAGGAATCTGGGTTTGGCAGGTAGGAATCTGGGTTTGGTAGGTAGGAATCTGGGTTTGGCTGGTAGGAATCTGGGTTTGGCTGGTAGGAATCTGAGTTTGGCAGGTAGGAATCTGGGCAGGTAGGAATCTGGGGTTGGCAGGTAGGACTCGGTGTGGTTGGCAGGTAGGACTCAGTGTGGTTGGCAGGTAGGACTCGGTGGGTTTGGCAGGTAGGAATCTGGGCAGGTAGAACTCGGTGGGTTTGGCAGGTAGGACTCGGTGGGGTTGGCAGGTAGGACTCGGTGGGATTGGCAGGTAGGACTCAGTGGGGTTGACAGGTAGGACTCGGTGTGGTTGGCAGGTAGGACTCAGTGGGGTTGGCAGGTAGGACTCGTGGGTTTTGCAGGTATGACTCGGTGGGGTTGGCAGGTAGGTCTTTACTCAGGCCTGCATCTCTTATGGGATATCTATACCTAACCCTACATGACTCACTAGGCTAATCCTAAAATAATCCTGGAGCACGCTAGTGACTTTAAAAACCGTTGGTCTGCATTGTGCTCACAGAGTCTAGGGATTAAGTTGGCATCTGCAAATGTATTGAAACAGAACCACAGCTAGCTATAGCCTGGCTGACGCGACTCACGTGGAACACAGCGAGGGAGACCTGTGAAGACTTCGAGGGAGGTGACAGACTAAGCTAGCTACCCCTCGACTGAAGATTGAATACATAGTTATATTAATCCTCAGTGACCACTCGCTGTGTTAGACAGCTACTAAATTCTGTGTTAGATTCTCACAGTGTGAGTTAGCCTCCAACGCTAATTAGCCACACAGTATGGGTTAGCCCGCTAACTTCCTGTCCTGCGATCAGTATAGCTGGATGAATGGCGATATGGCCTATATAGCATCTAAATTCTTTTCACATTTATGATTCACAATAATATGGTATTTCCATTTTTATTTTATGTTTCCTTTAAATAAAAGTTGTTGTGCAAATGTAAAGGTAAAATACACTGCATTTCAAACAGTTGAATTGTTATGAACACACCCTTCTGTCTCCAACTGTTTGAACAGCATGTGAGCCTGTCCACCTGAAATCACATGGCATACCTTTATTTCTCAGAATAAAATATAATTTATACTCTATTAGAGTGAAATAATGTCTCACTGTGTTTCAGTGTCCATGTGACCAAACCTAAAATATAAATAACGAGTTTGAAAGCGCTCGTCAGAGAGGAAGATGTGATTTCTCAGTATTGTTAGCGTGAGGAGGGACAGGGGCTTGGTGTGTGTAAAACATAAGAGGGAGAAGCGAAGCGAGAAGTTTAACTCTCGCTAAAAAAAATCTGTCCAAAAGAAGCCCAAAAGCGTTGCTATGGGTTTGGGTTTGGACCTTAAGAGACAATTTTTTTCTTGATCCGAAAATGTTGTCGGAAATGGATGATGTGACACAATCGCAAAGCCTCCGGATGTGCGCAGGGGACAAATTGAACTCGCTATGCGCCTCTCAAATGTTGAAACAATGCGGAAGGCTCTATATAGCTCCGCATTGACATGATTGGTTGATGGTAGGTGAGGGGGCGGGAGGTCCTAAATAAACACAAACTCACTCCCTTTGTCAACTTCCTTCACAAAAGCTCTGCACTGCTCAGCGAAGTGCAAGAAGTATGAATGCCCTGACTTCTGCAGAGGCCCTATGACACCGTAAATCACCGTAAGTGCTGCACGGCCAATGCAGACTTCGGATTGACTTTAAATTTCTCGTCTCCCTTCCCGCCTTTGGAACAACGACTCCCATTGTTAAGGCAGAGACGTGCATGTCTTCATTATATACAGGTCTCTGGTGTAAGTGGGGAGGTGCACACAGCGCATAGAAGTGAAGGAGACCCCAAAAAATACAGGCATTTGGAATTTCGCGCGAAAACATACATTCAAATTAACTCAATATATCGCCCAGCCCTGACGGTGCTTTAGCAGGAGGGGGAGGGGGGGGGTCTTGGTCTGTATAAATCATAGACATAAGGCACGTCCCTATTTGATTAATTTTACATTTTTTTATTTAACCTTTATTTAACTAAGCAAGTCAGTTGAGAATAAATTCTTATTTACAATGACGGCCTACCAAAAGGCAAAATGTCTCCTGTGGGGACGGGGGCATTGGATTAAAAATAAATACAATATAAATATAGAACAAAACACACATCACAACGAGAGAGACACCACAACACTACATAAAAAGATGGCCTTTGTGTTGTGCTGTGTGTTGTGTATCTTTAAAAAAATATATATACACTGAACAAAAATGTAATTGCAACATGCAACAATTTCAATGATTTTACTGAGTTACAGTTTTTATAAGGAAATCAGTCAAGTGAAATTAATTAATTAGGAACTAATCTATAGATTAAGGAACACTACTGCATTTCACATAACTGGGCAGTAGGCGTACCAGTATATTAGATACAGTACCAGTCAAAACTCATTCAAGGGTTTTTCTTAATTTTTTAAACTATTTTTCTACATTGTAGAATAATAGTGAAAACATCAAAACAATGAAATAACACACATGGAATCATGTAATAACCAAAAAAAAGGGGGTGTTAAACAAATGAAAATATATTTAATATTTGAGATTCTTCAAAGTATCCCACCGTTTTGCCTTGATGACAAGCTTTGCACACTGTTGGCGTTCAGTTTAATCAGTTTATGTACAACTGCTGCTTATCAGACTCTTATTATGATTGCTAAATACTGCTCAGTTTATACTCTGCCCCCCACCCACCCCACCATCTGTAGCAGCTGTAGACCTTGATGTGATACAGTGCCGTGCGAAAGTATTCGGCCCCCTTGAACTTTGCGACCTTTTGCCACATTTCAGGCTTCAAACATAAAGATATAAAACTGTATTTTTTTGTGAAGAATCAACAACAAGTGGGACACAATCATGAAGTGGAACGACATTTATTGGATATTTCAAACTTTTTTTTAACAAATCAAAAACTGAAAAATTGGCCGTGCAAAATTATTCAGCCCCCTTAAGTTAATACTTTGTAGCGCCACCTTTTGCTGCGATTACAGCTGTAAGTCGCTTGGGGTATGTCTCTATCAGTTTTGCACATTGAGAGACTGAAATTTTTTCCCATTCCTCCTTGCAAAACAGCTCGAGCTCAGTGAGGTTGGATGGAGAGCATTTGTGAACAGCAGTTTTCAGTTCTTTCCACAGATTCTCGATTGGATTCAGGTCTGGACTTTGACTTGGCCATTCTAACACCTGGATATGTTTATTTTTGAACCATTCCATTGTAGATTTTGCTTTATGTTTTGGATCATTGTCTTGTTGGAAGACAAATCTCTGTCCCAGTCTCAGGTCTTTTGCAGACTCCAATAGGTTTTCTTCCAGAATGGTCCTGTATTTGGCTCCATCCATCTTCCCATCAATTTTAACCATCTTCCCTGTCCCTGCTGAAGAAAAGCAGGCCCAAACCATGATGCTGCCACCACCATGTTTGACAGTGGGGATGGTGTGTTCAGCTGTGTTGCTTTTACGCCAAACATAACGTTTTTCATTGTTGCCAAAAAGTTCAATTTTGGTTTCATCTGACCAGAGCACCTTCTTCCACATGTTTGGTGTGTCTCCCAGGTGGCTTGTGGCAAACTTTAAACAACACTTTTTATGGATATCTTTAAGAAATGGCTTTCTTCTTGCCACTCTTCCATAAAGGCCAGATTTGTGCAATATACGACTGATTGTTGTCCTATGGACAGAGTCTCCCACCTCAGCTGTAGATCTCTGCAGTTCATACAGAGTGATCATGGGCCTCTTGGCTGCATCTCTGATCAGTCTTCTCCTTGTATGAGCTGAAAGTTTAGAGGGACGGCCAGGTCTTGGTAGATTTGCAGTGGTCTGATACTCCTTCCATTTCAATATTATCACTTGCACAGTGCTCCTTGGGATGTTTAAAGCTTGGGAAATCTTTTTGTATCCAAATCCGGCTTTAAACTTCTTCACAACAGTATCTCGGACCTGCCTGGTGTGTTCCTTGTTCTTCATGATGCTCTCTGCGCTTTTAACGGACCTCTGAGACTATCACAGTGCAGGTGCATTTATACGGAGACTTGATTACACACAGGTGGATTGTATTTATCATCATTAGTCATTTAGGTCAACATTGGATCATTCAGAGATCCTCACTGAACTTCTGGAGAGAGTTTGCTGCACTGAAAGTAAAGGAGCTGAATAATTTTGCACGCCCAATTTTTCAGTTTTTGATTTGTTAAAAAAGTTTGAAATATCCAATAAATGTCGTTCCACTTCATGATTGTGTCCCACTTGTTGTTGACTCTTCACAAAAAAATACAGTTTTATATCTTCATGTTTGAAGCCTGAAATGTGGCAAAAGGTCGCAAAGTTCAAGGGGGCCGAATACTTTCGCAAGGCACTATAACTGGTCTGAATACTACTCAGCTGTAGACCTAGAGGTGATAACTGGTCTGAATACTACTCAGCTGTAGACCTAGATGTGATAACTGGTCTGAATACTACTCAGCTGTAGACCTAGATGTGATAACTGGTCTGAATACTACTCAGCTGTGGACCTAGATGTGATAACTGGTCTGAATACTACTCAGCTGTAGACCTAGATGTGATACCTGGTCTGAATACTACTCAGCTGTAGACCTAGATGTGATACCTGGTCTGAATACTACTCAGCTGTAGACCTAGAGGTGATAACTGGTCTGAATACTACTCAGCTGTAGACCTAGAGGTGATAACTGGTCTGAATACTACTCAGCTATGGACCTAGAGGTGATAACTGGTCTGAATACTACTCAGCTGTAGACCTATAGGTGATAACTGGTCTGAATACTATTCCTCTGTCTCAGCTGTAGACCTAGATGTGATAACTGGTCTGAATACTACTCAGCTGTAGACCTAGATGTGATAACTGGTCTGAATACTACTCAGCTGTGGACCTAGATGTGATAACTGGTCTGAATACTACTCAGCTGTGGACCTAGAGGTGATAACTGGTCTGAATACTACTCAGTTGTGGACCTAGATGTGATAACTGGTCTGAATACTACTCAGTTGTGGACCTAGATGTGATAACTGGTCTGAATACTACTCAGCTGTAGACCTAGATGTGATAACTGGTCTGAATACTATTCCTCTGTCTCAGCTGTAGACCTAGATGTGATAACTGGTCTGAATACTACTCAGCTGTAGACCTAGATGTGATAACTGGTCTAAATACTACTCAGCTGTAGACCTAGAGGTGATAACTGGTCTGAATACTACTCAGCTGTGGACCTAGATGTGATAACTGGTCTGAATACTACTCAGCTGTAGACCTAGATGTGATAACTGGTCTGAATACTATTCATCTTTCTCAGCTGTAGACCTAGATGTGATAACTGGTCTGAATACTACTCAGCTGTGGACCTAGATGTGATAACTGGTCTGAATACTACTCAGCTGTGGACCTAGATGTGATAACTGGTCTGAATACTACTCAGCTGTAGACCTAGAGGTGATAACTGGTCTGAATACTACTCAGCTGTAGACCTAGATGTGATAACTGGTCTGAATACTACTCAGCTGTAGACCTAGAGGTGATAACTGGTCTGAATACTATTCCTCTGTCTCAGCTGTAGACCTAGAGGTGATAACTGGTCTGAATACTACTCAGCTGTAGACCTACAGGTGATAACTGGTCTGAATACTACTCAGCTGTAGACCTAGAGGTGATAACTGGTCTGAATACTACTCAGCTGTAGACCTAGATGTGATAACTGGTCTGAATACTACTCAGCTGTAGACCTAGATGTGATAACTGGTCTGAATACTACTCAGCTGTAGACCTAGATGTGATAACTGGTCTGAATACTACTCAGCTGTAGACCTAGAAGTGATAACTGGTCTGAATACTACTCAGCTGTGGACCTAGATGTGATAACTGGTCTGAATACTACTCAGCTGTAGACCTAGATGTGATAACTGGTCTGAATACTATTCCTCTGTCTCAGCTGTAGACCTAGATGTGATAACTGGTCTGAATACTACTCAGCTGTAGACCTAGATGTGATAACTGGTCTGAATACTACTCAGCTGTAGACCTAGATGTGATAACTGGTCTGAATACTACTCAGCTGTAGACCTAGAGGTGATAATGTATCTGATAATGTCTTGATAATGTTCCCATTGTCCCATAGCTGTGGAGCCAGCGTTCTGACCCTGTCCTGCACATAGAGCTGAGACGCTGGGCTGACCTCCTCGTTATAGCCCCTCTGGACGCTAACACACTGGGGAAGATCGCCAGCGGCATCTGTGACAACTTACTGGTGAGATCTTGTACTGGTAGACTGACAAGACATGGTTAGGATCCTCTGTAGCTAGACATACTGCCTGTCAACAGGACATGGTTAGGATCATCTGTAGCTAGACAGACTGCCTGTCAACAGGACATGGTTAGGATCCTCTAACTAGACATACTGCCTGTCAACAGGACATGGTTAGGATCCTCTAACTAGACATACTGCCTGTCAACAGGACATGGTTAGGATCCTCTGTAGCTAGACATACTGCCTGTCAACAAGGCATGGTTAGGATCCTCTAACTAGACAGACTGCCTGTCAACAGGGCATGGTTAGGAGGATCCTCTAACTAGACAGACTGCCTGTCAACAGGACATGGTTAGGATCCTCTAACTAGACAGACTGCCTGTCAACAGGACATGGTTAGGATCCTCTAACTAGACAGACTGCCTGTCAACAGGACATGGTTAGCACTACTATGACCATGAACACTACTATGAACACTACTATGACCATGAACACTACTATGAACACTACCATGAGCACTACCATGAACACTACTATGACCATGGACACTACTATGACCATGAACACTACTATGAACACTACCATGAACACTGCCATGAACACTGCTATGACCATGAACACTACTATGACCATGAACACTACTATGACCATGAACACTACTATGAACACTACCATGAACACTGCCATGAACACTGCTATGACCATGAACACTACTATGACCATGAACACTACCATGACCATGAACACTACCATGACCATGAACACTACTATGACCATGAACACTACTATGACCATGAACACTACCATGACCATGAACACTACCATGACCATGAACACTACTATGACCATGAACACTACTATGACCATGAACACTACTATGAACACTACTATGACCATGAACACTACTATGAACACTACCATGAACACTACCATGACCATGAACACTACCATGAACACTGACCATGAACACTACTATGACCATGAACACTACTATGACCATGAACACTACTATGTCCATGAACACTACTATGAACATGAACACTACTATGACCATGAACACTACTATGACCATGAACACTACTATGACCATGAACACTACTATGACCATGAACACTACTATGAACACTACTATGACCATGAACACTACTGTGACCATGAACACTACTATGACCATTACACTACTATGACCATGAACACTACTATCACCATGGACACTACTATGACCATGAACACTACTATGAACACTACCATGACCATGAACACTACTATGACCATGAATGCTACTATGACCATGAACACTACCATGACCATGAACACTACTATGACCATGAACACTAACTAGACAGACTGCCATGAACACTACTATGACCATGAACACTACCATGAACACTACTATGACCATGAACACTACCATGAACACTACTATGACCATGAACACTACCATGAACACTACTATGACCATGAACACTACTATGACCATGAACACTGCCATGAACACTACCATGAACACTACCATGAACACTACTATGACCATGAACACTACTATGACCATGAACACTGCCATGAACACTACCATGAACACTACCATGAACACTACCATGAACACTACTGTGACCATTAACACTACTATAACCATGAACACTACCATGAACACTACTATGACCATGAACACTACCATTAACACTACCATGAACACTACCATTAACACTACTATGACCATGAACACTACTATGACCATGAACACTGCCATGAACACTACCATGAACACTACCATGAACACTACCATGAACACTACTGTGACCATTAACACTACTATAACCATGAACACTACCATGAACACTACCATGAACACTACTGTGACCATTAACACTACTATAACCATGAACACTATCATGAACACTACTGTGACCATGAACACTACTATGACCATGAATACTACCATGAACACTGCCATGAACACTACCATGAACACTACCATGAACACTACTGTGACCATTAACACTACTATAACCATGAACACTATCATGAACACTACTGTGACCATGAACACTACTATGACCATGAACACTACTATGTGGTTTTAATCCATTAGGACACTGTACTATCATATACTATATTCTACTGTACTCTATTCTACTGTGCTAGATTCTATTCTACTGTACTAGACTAGTATACTGTACTGTATTCTAATGTACTCTATTCTACTGTACTAGACTATTATATTGTATTCTATTCTACAGTACTCTACTATACTAGACTCTTTTCTACTGTTCTATACTCTTCTATTCTACTCTCCTTCGCTCTATTCTACTGTACTATACTCTTCTCATACTCTATTCTACTGTATTGTACTCTATTATACTCTACTATACTCTACTCTCATACTATATTATACTGTACTCCATTCTACTGTACTCTCATACTCTATTCTACTATACTCTATTATACTGTACTAGATTTTACTATACTTTATTCTACTCTACTCTCATACTCTATTCTACTGTACTCTCAGACTCTATTATATTGTACGGTACTCTATTCTACTGTACTCTCATACTCTATTCTACTGTACTATACTCTTTTCATACTCTATTCTACTGTGCTATACTCTACTCTCATACTTTATTCTACTGTACTGTACTCTATTCTACTGTACTATACTGTACTCTCATACACTATTCTACTCTACTCTCATACTCTATTGTACTGTACTCTACTATACTATATTCTACTGTACTCTACTCTCATATACTCTATTCTACTATAACCAGATACCAACCCTGATTACTCCCTTAAAGGGAACTGACCTCACCCCTCACCTCCTGACCTCAACCCCTCCTTCACCTGAACCACAGATGTCTATCTGTCTTCCCAACACATCGCTCTCCTCTCCTACATCAAACACATTCCAAAGCCGTCTGGCTTCCTTCAGAGAACCATTAACTTCTGACATAACACCCAGTCTCTTTCATTTACTATCTCAATTATCAAAGTTTAGCCGATTTCAACAACTCTACTGTACTCTACTATACTGTAATGTACTATACTCTACTATACTCTATTGTACTCTACTATACTGTAATGTACTCTACTATACTCTATTGTACTCTACTATACTGTAATGTACTATTCTGTACTATACTCTATTGTACTCTACTATACTGTAATGTACTCTACTCTACTATATTGTACTCTACTATACTGTAATGTACTCCGCTATACTCTATTGTACTCTACTATACTGTAATGTACTCTACTGTACTCTACTATACTGTTATGTGCTCTACTATACTCAATTGCACTCTACCATACTGTAATGTACTCTACTATACTGTAATGTACTCTGCTGTACTCTACCATACTGTAATGTACTCTACTATACTGTGGCGTGCTCTACTATACTCTATTATACTGCAATGTGCTCTACTATACACTATTGTACTCAACTATACTGTAATGTACTCTACTATACTGTACTCTATTATACTCGGTTATACTCTACTATACTGTGACATGCTCTACTATGCTCTACTGTACTCTACTATACTCTACTGTACTGTAATGTGCTATACTATACTGTGCTGTACTCTACTATACTGTAATGTGCTCTACTATACTATGCTGTACTATACTGTACTCTACTATACTGTATTGTGCTCTACTATACTGTGCTGTACTCTACTATACTGTAATGTACTATGCTCTACTGTGCTGTACTCTACTATACTGTAATGTACTATACTATACTGTACTCCACTATACTGTAATATCCTCTGCTATACTCAATTGTACTCTACTATACTGTGCTGTACTCTACTATACTGTAATGTACTATGCTCTACTGTGCTGTACTATACTGTAATGTACTATACTATACTGTACTCTACTATACTGTAATGTGCTCTACTATACTGTGCTGTACTATACTGTACTCTACTATACTGTAATGTGCTCGACTATACTGTGCTGTACTATACTGTACGCACGCTACTATACTGTGCTGTACTATACTGTGCTGTACTATACTGTACTCTACTATACTGTAATGTACTATGCTCTACTGTGCTGTACTATACTGTACTCTACTATACTGTAATGTGCTCTACTATACTGTAATGTACTATACTATACTGCACTATACTGTGATGTACTCTACTATACTGTACTCTACTATACTGTAATGTACTATACTCTACTGTACTCTACTATACTGTAATGTGCTCTACTATACTGTGATGTACTCTACTGTACTCTACTGTACTCTACTATACTGTAATGTACTCTACTTATTTTCAGACGTGTGTGGTGCGGGCCTGGGATACCAGTCGTCCTCTACTCTTCTGTCCAGCGATGAACACTGCTATGTGGCATCACCCCATCACCTCTCGCCAGGTGGACAGCCTTAAAGAGTTTGGCTACGTTGAGATCCCCTGCATCGCCAAGAAACTGGTCTGTGGAGACCAAGGTGTGTGCTGATAGTTCATAACGTGTGGAATGTTCAGATTGATGAATGGAAGCTTGTGTTAGTCGTTCCTCACTGCTATATGAAACACACTATTGTATTCTGTCTGGACTATGTACATCTTTCACCTTTGTACCTCTTACCTGTTTCTATTGTGGTTTATACATCGTTGAGTAACTTGGAGGGTCACTTTACAGGCAAAGGAGCCATGGCAGAGGTGTCAACGATCGTAGATGTTGTGAACCAATTCATCCAGAAAGCTGCCGAGTCTCCTCAGGAAGGAGCAGGCCAGGTGCTGTGAAGAAGGAGCAGGCCAGGTGCTGTGAGGAAGGAGCAGGCCAGGTGCTGTGAGGAAGGAGCAGGCCAGGTGCTGTGAGGAAGGAGCAGGCCAGGTGCTGTGAAGAAGGAGCAGGCCAGGTGCTGTGAGGAAGGAGCAGGCCAGGTGCTGTGAGGAAGGAGCAGGCCAGGTGCTGTGAGGAAGGAGCAGGCCAGGTGCTGTGAGGAAGGAGCAGGCCAGGTGCTGTGAGGAAGGAGCAGGCCTGTGAATATTAATAAACTGCAGATAGTAAAACCCAGATGGACTCCTAGACCCTATGCACTTGTGGAGATCTGAGAGGATTTTGATTGGAATAGGTAATATGCTGAAACTTCCACCTAGCCTATCAGAGGGCAAGGTGGAACTATTACCATAATGACTGCGCCTGTCAAATCTGCTTAAATCAATCCCTAGGTTCTAGGGGTCCGTTTGGGATTGGGCCAGGGTCTAGGCGTCCGTTTGGGATTGGGCCAGGAGTCCGTTTGGAATTGGGCCATTGACATGAAGATGAGGCATTCAGATGAAGATTGCTGCAGTTGTGATGTGATGTAGTCATTTGAATGTAATGAACTGATTTTATTGAAGCCAAATGTTAGAGACAAGAGTTTGCAATAAATGTTTGTAATTTAATTATCAAGGAACTTGTGTCGGATATTCTTGCTGACTTGGATTAGCAGCAACTGCTGCTATGTGAGTGTTATGCCATCCTTCTTAGTAAGGTCCCATGGTCTCTTGGTTATCGCTGGCCACTCCAGAACAGTCCAGTGTTTATTCTTGAATCATTACTGGGTGCTTCTGGGTGTGTGTTTGGGGTCATTATCCTGCTGGAAGACCCACAACCTTCAACGGAGACCCAGTTTCTGGACACTGGGTTGATGTTAGAGGAATTACATTTGTTTATGTTTTAATTAGCCAATTCAATTAAACACTCTGCCCACTTCTAAGAATTTGTAAGACACTTATTTGCATAAAATGGACAGAGACCAGTCTCAAAATCAATCAGCAGCGTGTATTCTCGAGAGTACTGAACGTGATACAATTTACAACAGGTTATAAACTGAAAATGACGTCATTAGGTTTCAAACTGTCCCGTCCCTCCCCCACTCCGGTACAATGGCAGTATAGTTCTCAAGCCTTCCTACATCGACCCCCAACAGTATAGATAATTTATGACCGGGCCAAGGCCTTCCTGTGTAGATAAGCATTCTATAGCCAGTCTGACGATAAGTTCATTCATTTCTACCAAGGAACAGACAGTCATTGTTCTAATTCTTGATTATATTTACACACATTATATTCAGTACTAGGATTAAAAGAAAATTCATACATCTTTACAGTAACATAATAGTATTCTGATTAGTCAGTCCTGATTGAAATGTATACATAATTAGTCATTATTGATCCCCATTAGTTCCTGCCAAGGCAGCAGCTACTCTTCCTGGGGTTTATTATGGATCCCCATTAGTTCCTGCCAAGGCAGCAGCTACTCTTCCTGGGGTTTATTATGGATCCCCATTAGTTCCTGCCAAGGCAGCAGCTACTCTTCCTGGGGTTTATTATGAATCCCCATTAGTTCCTGCCAAGGCAGCAGCTACTCTTCCTGGGGTTTATTATGGATCCCCAAGAGTTCCTGCCAAGGCAGCAGCTACTCTTCCTGGGGTTTATTATGGATCCCCATTAGTTCCTGACAAGGCAGCAGCTACTCTTCTTGGGGTTTATTATGGATCCCCATTAGTTCCTGCCAAGGCAGCAGCTACTCTTCCTGGGGTTTATTATGGATCCCCATTAGTTGCTGCCAAGGCAGCAGCTACTCTTCCTGGGGTTTATTATGGATCCCCATTAGTTCCTGCCAAGGCAGCAGCTACTCTTCCTGGGGTTTATTATGGATCCCCATTAGTTCCTGCCAAGGCAGCAGCTACTCTTCCTGGGGTTTATTATGGATCCCCATTAGTTCCTGCCAAGGCAGCAGCTACTCTTCCTGGGGTTTATTATGGATCCCCATTAGTTCCTGCCAAGGCAGCAGCTACTCTTCTTGTGGTTTATTATGGATCCCCATTAGTTCCTGCCAAGGCAGCAGCTACTCTTCCTGGGGTTTATTATGGATCCCCATTAGTTCCTGCCAAGGCAGCAGCTACTCTTCCTGGGGTTTATTATGGATCCCCATTAGTTCCTACCAAGGCAGCAGCTACTCTTCCTGGGGTTTATTATGGATCCCCAATAGTTCCTGCCAAGGCAGCAGCTACTCTTCTTGGGGTTTATTATAGATCCCCAGAGGGGCCCACCACAACGACCCTCCTACTACAGTCCTCTCTCACATAGAGGGGCCCAACACAACGACCCTCCTTCTACAGTCCTCTCTCACACAGAGGGGCCCACCACAACGACCCTCCTACAACAGTCCTATCTCACACAGAGGGGCCCACCCCAACGACCCTCCTACTACAGTCCTCTCATACACAAACACTTCCACGCCCACCAAGGTTCTAGCATCAGACGACACCAGTGAGAGGAACCAATTCAGTTCCTGCTTAGCAACAGAGATGTACTGGTTGTCTTGATGTGTGAGGAGTTGACTCAGCCTAGCAGGAGGTTATAAATATATGTGCTTGTGTAATCATATCTTTGCAGCTCTATGACCCAGTGGGTGAATAAACTTGCTTTGAACTTTTCCTCGTCGTCCATTTGAGTTTCTACTCTGTTTGTTCAGAACCTAACTCTATCTAGGACATCGTTTAGGGACTATGGTGTCGTAGTTAGTCAACCACTGGTTCTGGTTTAAAGACATTGTGATGTAAGAAAAGTGACACGTGAGGACATCATGGAAAAATCTCATGTGGGAGATCCTACTACAGATATCCTTCCACTGATATCCTACTACAGATATCCTTCCACTGATATCCTACTACATATATCCTTCCACTGATATCCTACTACAGATATCCTTCCACTGATATCCTACTACAGATATCCTTCCAGAGATCCTACTACAGATATCCTTCCACTGATATCCTACAACAGATATCCTTCCACTGATATCCTACTACAGATATCCTTCCAGAGATCCTACTACAGATATCCTTCCACTGATATCCTACTACAGATATCCTTCCACTGATATCCTCCTACAGATATCCTTCCACTGATATCCTACTACAGATATCCTTCCACTGATATCCTACTACAGATATCCTTCCACTGATATCCTACTACAGATATCCTTCCACTGATATCCTACAACAGATATCCTTCCACTGATATCCTACTACAGATATCCTTCCAGAGATCCTACTACAGATATCCTTCCACTGACATCCTACTTCAGATATCCTTCCACTGATTTCTGTCTCCCCTCCCCATTCCCCCTAGTAAAGGTGTGTTATTATAATGCTCCTCCCCCTAGTAAAGGTGTTATTATAATGCTCCTCCCCCCTAGTAAAGGTGTGTTTTAATGCTCCTCCTCCCCCTAGTAAAGGTGTGTTATAATGCTCCTCCTCCCCCCTAGTAAAGGTGTGTTATAATGCTCCTTCTCCCCCCTAGTAAAGGTGTGTTATTATAATGCTCCTCCCCCCTAGTAAAGGTGTGTTATTATAATGCTCCTCCTCCCCCCTAGTAAAGGTGTGTTATTATAATGCTCCTCCTCCCCCCTAGTAAAGGTGTGTTATAATGCTCCTCCTCCCCCCTAGTAAAGGTGTGTTATTATAATGCTCCTCCCCCCTAGTAAAGGTGTGTTATTATAATGCTCCTCCCCCTAGTAAAGGTGTGTTATTATAATGCTCCTCCTCCCCCCTAGTAAAGGTGTGTTATAATGCTCCTCCTCCCCCCTAGTAAAGGTGTGTTATTATAATGCTCCTCCCCCTAGTAAAGGTGTTATTATAATGCTCCTCCTCCCCACCAGTAAAGGTGTGTTATTATAATGCTCCTCCTCCCCCCTAGTAAAGGTGTGTTATAATGCTCCTCCTCCCCCCTAGTAAAGGTGTGTTATTATAATGCTCCTCCTCCCCCTAGTAAAGGTGTGTTATAATGCTCCTCCTCCCCCCTAGTAAAGGTGTGTTATAATGCTCCTCCCCCCTAGTAAAGGTGTGTTATAATGCTCCTCCTCCCCCCTAGTAAAGGTGTGTTATAATGCTCCTCCTCCCCCCTAGTAAAGGTGTGTTATAATGCTCCTCCCCCCTAGTAAAGGTGTGTTATAATGCTCCTCCTCCCCCCTAGTAAAGGTGCGTTATAATGCTCCTCCTCCCCCCTAGTAAAGGTGTGTTATTATAATGCTCCTCCCCCCTAGTAAAGGTGTGTTATTATAATGCTCCTCCTCCCCCCTAGTAAAGGTGTGTTATAATGCTCCTCCTCCCCCCTAGTAAAGGTGTTATTATAATGCTCCTCCTCCCCCCTAGTAAAGGTGTGTTATTATAATGCTCCTCCTCCCCCCTAGTAAAGGTGTGTTATTATAATGCTCCTCCCCCCTAGTAAAGGTGTGTTATTATAATGCTCCTCCTCCCCCCTAGTAAAGGTGTGTTATTATAATGCTCCTCCCCCCTAGTAAAGGTGTGTTATTATAATGCTCCTCCTCCCCCCTAGTAAAGGTGTGTTATAATGCTCCTCCTCCCCCCTAGTAAAGGTGTTATTATAATGCTCCTCCTCCCCCCTAGTAAAGGTGTGTTATTATAATGCTCCTCCTCCCCCCTAGTAAAGGTGTGTTATTATAATGCTCCTCCCCCCTAGTAAAGGTGTGTTATAATGCTCCTCCTCCCCCCTAGTAAAGGTGTGTTATAATGCTCCTCCTCCCCCCTAGTAAAGGTGTGTTATAATGCTCCTCCCCCCTAGTAAAGGTGTGTTATAATGCTCCTCCTCCCCCCTAGTAAAGGTGCGTTATAATGCTCCTCCTCCCCCCTAGTAAAGGTGTTATTATAATGCTCCTCCTCCCCCCTAGTAAAGGTGTGTTATTATAATGCTCCTCCCCCCTAGTAAAGGTGTGTTATTATAATGCTCCTCCCCCCTAGTAAAGGTGTGTTATAATGCTCCTCCTCCCCCCTAGTAAAGGTGTGTTATTATAATGCTCCTCCTCCCCACCAGTAAAGGTGTGTTATAATAATGCTCCTCCTCCCCCCTAGTAAAGGATGTAAGAAAAGTGACACGTGAGGACATCATGGACAAATCTCATGTGGGAGATCCTACTACAGATATCCTTCCACTGATATCCTACTACAGATATCCTTCCACTGATATCCTACTACAGATATCCTTCCACTGATATCCTACTACAGATATCCTTCCACTGATATCCTACTACAGATATCCTTCCACTGATATCCTACTACAGATATCCTTCCACTGATATCCTACTACAGATATCCTTCCAGAGATCCTACTACAGATATCCTTCCAGAGATCCTACTACAGATATCCTTCCACTGATATCCTACTACAGATATCCTTCCAGAGATCCTACTACAGATATCCTTCCACTGACATCCTACTTCAGATATCCTTCCACTGATTTCTGTCTCCCCTCCCCATTCCCCCTAGTAAAGGTGTGTTATTATAATGCTCCTCCCCCTAGTAAAGGTGTTATTATAATGCTCCTCCCCCCTAGTAAAGGTGTGTTTTAATGCTCCTCCTCCCCCTAGTAAAGGTGTGTTATAATGTTCCTCCTCCCCCCTAGTAAAGGTGTGTTATAATGCTCCTCCTCCCCCCTAGTAAAGGTGTGTTATTATAATGCTCCTCCTCCCCACCAGTAAAGGTGTGTTATTATAATGCTCCTCCTCCCCCCTAGTAAAGGTGTGTTATTATAATGCTCCTCCTCCCCCCTAGTAAAGGTGTGTTATTATAATGCTCCTCCTCCCCCCTAGTAAAGGTGTGTTATAATGCTCCTCCTCCCCCTAGTAAAGGTGTTATTATAATGCTCCTCCTCCCCCCTAGTAAAGGTGTGTTATTATAATGCTCCTCCCCCCTAGTAAAGGTGTGTTATTATAATGCTCCTCCCCCCTAGTAAAGGTGTGTTATTATAATGCTCCTCCTCCCCCCTAGTAAAGGTGTGTTATTATAATGCTCCTCCTCCCCCTAGTAAAGGTGTTATTATAATGCTCCTTCTCCCCCTAGTAAAGGTGTGTTATAATGCTCCTCCTCCCCCCTAGTAAAGGTGTGTTATTATAATGCTCCTCCTCCCCACCAGTAAAGGTGTGTTATTATAATGCTCCTCCTCCCCCCTAGTAAAGGTGTGTTATTATAATGCTCCTCCTCCCCCCTAGTAAAGGTGTGTTATTATAATGCTCCTCCTCCCCCCTAGTAAAGGTGTGTTATAATGCTCCTCCTCCCCCTAGTAAAGGTGTTATTATAATGCTCCTCCTCCCCCCTAGTAAAGGTGTGTTATTATAATGCTCCTCCCCCCTAGTAAAGGTGTGTTATTATAATGCTCCTCCCCCCTAGTAAAGGTGTGTTATTATAATGCTCCTCCCCCCTAGTAAAGGTGTGTTATTATAATGCTCCTCCCCCTAGTAAAGGTGTGTTATTATAATGCTCCTCCCCCCTAGTAAAGGTGTGTTATAATGCTCCTCCTCCCCCCTAGTAAAGGTGTGTTATTATAATGCTCCTCCTCCCCCCTAGTAAAGGTGTGTTATAATAATGCTCCTCCTCCCCCCTAGTAAAGGTGTGTTATAATGCTCCTCCTCCCCCCTAGTAAAGGTGTGTTATAATGCTCCTCCTCCCCCTAGTAAAGGTGTGTTATAATGCTCCTCCTCCCCCCTAGTAAAGGTGTGTTATTATAATGCTCCTCCTCCCCCCTAGTAAAGGTGTGTTATTATAATGCTCCTACTCCCCCCTAGTAAAGGTGTGTTATAATGCTCCTCCTCCCCCCTAGTAAAGGTGTGTTATAATGCTCCTCCTCCCCCCTAGTAAAGGTGTGTTATTATAATGCTCCTCCTCCCCCCTAGTAAAGGTGTGTTATTATAATGCTCCTCCTCCCCCCTAGTAAAGGTGTGTTATAATGCTCCTCCTCCCCCCTAGTAAAGGTGTGTTATAATGCTCCTCCTCCCTCTAGTAAAGGTGTGTTATTATAATTATCCTCCTCCCCCCTAGTAAAGGTGTGTTATTATAATGCTCCTCCTCCCCCCTATTAAAGGTGTGTTATTATAATGCTCCTCCTCCCCCTAGTAAAGGTGTTATTATAATGCTCCTCCTCCCCCCTATTAAAGGTGTGTTATTATAATGCTCCTCCCCCCTAGTAAAGGTGTGTTATTATAATGCTCCTCCTCCCCCTAGTAAAGGTGTGTTATTATGATGCTCCTCCTCCCCCCTAGTAAAGGTGTGTTATAATGCTCCTCCTCCCCCCTAGTAAAGGTGTGTTATAATGCTCCTCCTCCCCCCTAGTAAAGGTGTGTTATTATAATTCTCCTCCTCCCCCCTAGTAAAGGTGTGTTATTATAATGCTCCTCCTCCCCCCTAGTAAAGGTGTGTTATAATGCTCCTCCTCCCCCCTAGTAAAAGGTGTGTTATAATGCTCCTCCTCCCCCTAGTAAAGGTGTGTTATAATGCTCCTCCTCCCCCCTAGTAAAGGTGTGTTATAATGCTCCTCCTCCCCCTAGTAAAGGTGTGTTATAATGCTCCTCCTCCCCCTAGTAAAGGTGCGTTATAATGCTCCTCCTCCCCCCTAGTAAAGGTGTGTTATAATGCTCCTCCTCCCCCCTAGTAAAGGTGTGTTATAATGCTCCTCCTCCCCCCTAGTAAAGGTGTGTTATAATGCTCCTCCTCCCCCCTAGTAAAGGTGTGTTATAATGCTCCTCCTCCCCCTAGTAAAGGTGTGTTATTATAATGCTCCTCCTCCCCCCTAGTAAAGGTGTGTTATTATAATGCTCCTCCTCCCCCCTAGTAAAGGTGTTATTATAATGCTCCTCCTCCCCCTAGTAAAGGTGTGTTATAATGCTCCTCCTCCCCCCTAGTAAAGGTGTGTTATAATGCCCCTCCTCCCCCTAGTAAAGGTGTGTTATTATAATGCTCCTCCTCCCCCCTAGTAAAGGTGTGTTATAATGCTCCTCCTCCCCCCTAGTAAAGGTGTGTTATAATGCTCCTCCTCCCCCCTAGTAAAGGTGTGTTATAATAATGCTCCTCCTCCCCCCTAGTAAAGGTGTGTTATAATGCTCCTCCTCCCCCCTAGTAAAGGTGTGTTATTATAATGCTCCTCCTCCCCCTAGTAAAGGTGTATTATAATAATGCTCCTCCTCCCCCTAGTAAAGGTGTATTATAATGCTCCTCCTCCCCCCTAGTAAAGGTGTGTTATTATAATGCTCCTCCTCCCCCCTAGTAAAGGTGTGTTATTATAATGCTCCTCCTCCCCCCTAGTAAAGGTGTGTTATAATGCTCCTCCCCCTAGTAAAGGTGTGTTATTATAATGCTCCTCCTCCCCCCTAGTAAAGGTGTGTTATAATGCTCCTCCCCCCTAGTAAAGGTGTGTTATTATAATGCTCCTCCTCCTCCCTAGTAAAGGTGTGTTATAATGCTCCTCCTCCCCCTAGTAAAGGTGTGTTATAATGCTCCTCCTCCCCCCTAGTAAAGGTGTGTTATAATGCTCCTCCTCCCCCCTAGTAAAGGTGTTATTATAATGCTCCTCCTCCCCCTAGTAAAGGTGTATTATAATGCTCCTCCTCCCCCCTAGTAAAGGTGTGTTATTATAATGCTCCTCCTCCCCCTAGTAAAGGTGTATTATAATGCTCCTCCTCCCCCCTAGTAAAGGTGTGTTATTATAATGCTCCTCCTCCCCCCTAGTAAAGGTGTGTTATTATAATGCTCCTCCCCCTAGTAAAGGTGTGTTATTATAATGCTCCTCCTCCCCCCTAGTAAAGGTGTGTTATAATGCTCCTCCCCCCTAGTAAAGGTAACATTAGTGCTGTAGAAACTATTGCATTTCTAGGGTTCATCCTTAAAGTGCTGAGTGTCAAAGACAAAAAAAAAAACTAATTTTGCACTTTAATATTTGTTTGTCTTCAAAATGAACAACTAATCTCTTCCAACATTTTATACACTAACTTTGTAAATAAGAAATACAATTTTAATAGCATTAAGAAAGAAAATATAGAAAAGTTTTTTTGGGGGGAGGGGGGGGAGATGCTTCTATCAAATGAAAGTAGCTGCTTTCATGTTACTTTGAATGTTAAATTGAAATGTTGGTAGCGAACAAGCATACAGACATGGTGATGATAACAGAAGAATATGTCCCAAATGAATCCCTATTCCCTACGTAGTGCATTAGCTCTGGTCAAAAGTAGTGCACTATATAGGGAAATGTCATTTGGGACGTAGAGCCTGTTGGTCTCACAGACGGCTGTAGCTGCACCTGCAAGACAGAGGGACAGCCTAAACTAAACATGGATCTTCCTTCGTAAAGAAAAATCCATTCAAATTCAATCATTGATTCATCACCTGGGCAGAGGAACAAAACAAAAGCATGTGAAAGCTTGACACATCTTACAAGTCACAACTACAACTTTTATCCCAAACACAGTGTTATGTTCGGGGCAAATCCATACAAACATTACTGGAGTACCACTCTTCATATTTTCAAAAAACATAGTGGTGGCTGCATCATGTTATGGGTATGATTGTAATCGTTAAGGACTGGCGAGTTTCAGGATAAAAAATAAACGGAGCTAAGCATAGGCAAAAATCCTAGACGAAAACCTGGTTCAGTTAGCTTTCCACCAGATACTTGGAGAGGAATTCACCTTTCAGCAGGTCCTAAATAACCTAAAACACAAGGCCAAATATAGACCGGAGTTGCTTACCAATTAGACAGTGAATGTTCCTGAGTGGTCTAGTTAGTTTGTCTTAAATCTGCTTGAAAATGGTAATCTAGCAATGATCAACAACCAATTTGAGAGAGCTTGAAGAATTTAAAGATCATTTAAAAAAAAAAAGGGAAAATATTGTACAATCCAGGTGTGTAAAGCTCTTAGAGACTTACCCAGAAAGACTCACAGCTCTTAGAGACTTACCCAGAAAGACTCACAGCTGTAATCACTACTAAAGGTGATTCTAACATGTATTCACTCAGGGTTGTGAATATTTAAAATGTTCAATATATATTTGAAAGAATTGTACAAACATGTTTTCACCTTGTCATTATGGGATATTGTGTATAGATATTTAATCCATTTTGAATTCAGGCTGTAACAAATTGTGGAATAAGTCAAGGGGTATGAATACTTCCTCTAATATGTAAGTACATTTGATGCAACTTTTTTTTCTGCCCAAAAGACCATTAGTATTCATCTCGTCTGAACGAATCTGAACAGAATTCCACCCATTCTGGAAGACAGGAAAGCCTTGTTCACATTGCCAGTTTTTAGTTACTCAAAAACAAATGTGCATATCTGATTCTAATGTTATTTTTCCTTGCAGCCACATTTCAAACAAACTTGACCATGTGACTCGTCTGATGTATTTGGCATCAAGTGGTTTGTAAGAGTCATTATTTAGATTTGTTTTACACTTTTTTTGGTTACTACATGATTCCATATGTGTTATTTAATTAGTTTTGATGTCTTCAATATTATTCTACAAAAATAAAATAAAAACCCTGGAATGAGTTGGTGTCCAAACCTTTGACTGGTACTTGCGTGTGTGTTTGACAGCTGCTCTGTTGACAGGTTTGACAAGAACATGTTCAAGCTAACTAGCGTGTTAATTGTTCACAAACAAAATAGTTAACTAAACAGCTAGCTAGCTAGCTGACTGCTGTGGCTAGACAAAAAAAAAAAGGACTCGTTTTTTCAAGTTGGTTCATCTAAAAGTGTACTTACATTTTGGACATTCAGAGCAACGGGGAAATATCCATTGTTGTCATAACTTCTGAGTGATAAGAAGCACCACCACTAATCAGCCTAAACACCTGTGCACACACACACACCCGTCGTTACTATGACAACTAGCATAGCCATACGAGCAAACACACACCTGTCGTTACTATGACAACTAGCATAGCCATGTCAGCAAACGACTGCCGTCTGAACACACACACCTGTCGTTACTATGACAACTAGCATAGCCATGTCAGCAAACGACTGCCGTCTGAACACACACACACCTGTCGTTACTATGACAACTAGCATAGCCATGTCAGCAAACGACTGCCGTCTGAACACACACACACACCTGATTTGGTCCGTTGCAACTTGCTGTTTGGACAAAAGGGTCTTCTAAAACGGACTTGAAAAAAAAAAAACTAGCTGATTTGAGCATTATTTGAGCATTAAGGCCTGCAGTGTGAACGAGGCTTTAGAGATCTCATTCTAGACTGATTGAACACACTGCAAATTAAGGTCGCGAAATCCTGGTTGGAGGGCTCCCAGATTTCTGCTTATTCCCTCCCGATAGTGGGAATCTTCCAACCAGGATTTCTGAAGAACCCGTGAACAGAATTTTGAATACTAGAGTGCAAATACACACCGAGACACTCCTGTTGTATATTCAAGTAATTCATATAAAACAATTTCAGTTGAGAGTTCTATTCTACTGACTCACACAATACTCCCAGTAATGACATTTATTAAAATCAAAACATATCATTTTAATTATACTTCCTTAATAATGGTTTCAACACATAAGCATTTCGGGGGCGAGAACGAGTCCTAAATTTGCCAAAACGACTGGGGCAAAAAAAAAAAGGATTGGTTTTGAACGATGGCCACTTTGGTGTCACCTTCAGACTTAACTGCAACAGCTGTTCTAGATGTCACAGCTCTATGTGCAGCAGCTGTTCTAGCTGATTTTCGATGTGAAATCTGATGCAGTTCAGTAACACCGGCCAGGAGGGATGGACTGGGACCAGAAAAAATCGATCCACTCTTGAATGGTCAGTCTTCTCACACTGTTGTTAACAACACTGTTTTAATATTCTACCTCTTATTGACAAATTTCCTTTGAAAGTTTCCATTCAACCAGGGAGGTGAGTAGGGATGTAATGGTGGGTGGTGTCCCAGGAGATATTCTCTAAACTAGGAGTCCATGGTGATGTGCAGAAGGTAGAAGAAAGAGATATTCTATTCTCTAGAGTAGAGATATTCGGAGATGGTGTGGAGAGGGTAGAGACAGTAGAGAGAAACACTTACAGAACACAGATATCCTCTCCTCAAGGACTAAGAACAAATATTCTCTAGAGATGGTCCATGAGGAGAGAGGAGGGGGGGCAAAGAAAATATATTCTCTCTAGAGATGGTCCATGAGGAGAGGCCAATGTACTCCCGTTGGTCCTTCTTAATCCTCTATGTACTCCCATTGGTCCTTTTCATAGCCTTCATGAACGTGTTGTAGCAGCACCCTCCGCCGGCTCTCACAATATCTACACAGACACAGGAGAGAGATGATGTACAGCATCTACACACATGGGAGAGAATATACACAGGAGTACACCAAACATTAAGAACACCTCTTTCCATGACAGACTAGATGTGAAACCAGGGGTCCCTTATTGATGTCACCTGTTAAATCCACTTCAAATCAGTGTAGATGAAGAGGAGGAAACAGGTTAAAGAAGGATTTTTAAGCCTTGAGACAATTGAGACATGGATTGTGAAGGTCTGCTATTCAGAGGGTGAACGGGCAAGACAAAATATTTAAATGCCTTTGAACGGGGTAGCAGGTTTGTGTCAACAGTTTCCAGTGTGTATAAAGAATGGTTCACCACCCAAAGGACATCCAGCCAACTGGACAACTGTGGGAAACATTGGGAGTCAACATTTTCAACACCTCGTAGAGTCCATGCCCCAATGAATTGAGGATGTTATGAAGGGGGGGGGGGATCTCAGTATCAGGAAGGTGTTCCTAATCTTTTGACAACTCAGGTGTATATTGGACAATATCTCCAGACACTTGATTTTTATTTTTCCTTTATTTAACTATTATTATTATAATTATTATTTTCATTGACGGCCTAGGAACAGTGGGTTAACTGCCTGTTCAGGGGCAGAACGACAGATTTGTACCTCGTCAGCTCGGGGGTTTGAACTTGCAACCTTCCGGTTACTAGTCCAACGCTCTAACCACTAGGCTACCTGCTGGTAGGCCCTCTTTGCCATTTTCAGGTTGTAAATTGGTTCATGTAGCGACGTAAAAGCTTCCAACCCACCTGTATTTATCTTGTACTTTTTGCTTGATATCCTGCAAGGAATCCTGGGAGATGTCCCTCTCCAGGTATCCTGACAACGTCTCTGTGCAGTTCTCCAGGTCCGCCTGGTTGTTCTGATGACATAACAACAAGTCCGTCTCAGTCAGTGAGCGTTCAGCCTAGTCACCCATATACCACCACACCGGGGTCATAACGCACCAAACCCGAGAAAACAGGGACGTAACCATTGCAATTTGTCCAATAGGAAATGGTCACACTACCTAGCCACTTTCACCATACCTCAAGTATGACGACAGGCTGTTCTTGAAGGGTTTGAGTTAGCTGTCTATACAGAAGAGTTTAGGGTTGGAGCTGGGGCCAGCTAGCTACCAGGGTTGGAGCTGGGGCCGGCTAGCTACCAGGGTTGGAGCTGGGGCCGGCTAGCTACCAGGGTTGGAGCTGGGGCCGGCTAGCTACCAGGGTTGGAGCTGGGGCCGGCTAGCTATCAGGGTTGGAGCTGGGGCCGGCTAGCTACCAGGGTTGGAGCTGGGGCCGGCTAGCTACCAGGGTTGGAGCCGGCTAGCTACCAGGGTTGGAGCTGGGGCCGGCTAGCTACCAGGGTTGGAGCTGGGGCCGGCTAGCTACCAGGGTTGGAGCTGGGGCCGGCTAGCTACCAGGGTTGGAGCCGGCTAGCTACCAGGGTTGGAGCTGGGGCCGGCTAGCTACCAGGGTTAGAGTTGGGGCTAGATTCCTCCCCCTTCCCTTACATCAAAGATGGACTGGCTGTTCTTGAGGTAGAAGGGTTTGGGCAGCGTTTCTCAAACTCAGTCCTCTGGACCCCAAGAGGTGACCATTTTGTTTTTATCCCATACACTACACAGCTGATACAAATGATCAAAGCTTGATGATTAGTTGTTTTAAAATCAGCTGTGTATTGCTAGGACAAAAAATAAAAAACAGAGTTTGGGAAACCCTGGGTTAAGGTTAGCGCCACACCGTACCTCAAAGATGATGGACTGGTTGTTCTTCTTCAGGTAGAAGGCGAAGACGTAGGTGAACATGAGAGTGGAGCGACACTGACACAGCACGTCCACGGCCTTCTTCAGGAACTGCACCTCGATCCAGGACATGTTGTGCTGCTGCATCTCCTCCATCTTGGCCTTGACCCCGGCGTACAGCTTGTGCTCGAAGCGCAGCGACTGCATGTGGTTCATGTAACGGTTGCAGTAGAACAGGTAGCGCTGTAACATTGCTCTGGAGCGCTGTAACACACACGCCTTAACTTAATTACAGTAGAACAGGAAGTGCTGTAACGCCTTAACTTAATTACAGTAGAACAGGAAGTGCTGTAACGCACACGCCTTAACTTAATTACAGTAGAACAGGAAGTGCTGTAACGCACACGCCTTAACTTAATTACAGCAGAACAGGAAGTGCTGTAACACCTTCACTTAATTACAGCAGAACAGGAAGTGCTGTAACACACACGCCTTAACTTAATTACAGCAGAACAGGTAGCGCTGTAACGCCTTCACTTAATTACAGTAGAACAGGTACCGCTGTAACATTGCTCTGGAGCGCTGTAACACACACGCCTTAACTTAATTACAGCAGAACAGGAAGCGCTGTAACGCCTTCACTTAATTACAGTAGAACAGGTACCGCTGTAACATTGCTCTGGAGCGCTGTAACACACACGCCTTAACTTAATTACAGCAGAACAGGAAGTGCTGTAACACACACGCCTTAACTTAATTACAGCAGAACAGGAAGCGCTGTAACACACACGCCTTAACTTAATTACAGCAGAACAGGAAGCGCTGTAACACACACGCCTTAACTTAATTACAGCAGAACAGGAAGCGCTGTAACACACACGCCTTAACTTAATTACAGCAGAACAGGAAGCGCTGTAACACACACGCCTTAACTTAATTACAGCAGAACAGGAAGCGCTGTAACACACACGCCTTAACTTAATTACAGCAGAACAGGAAGCGCTGTAACACACACGCCTTAACTTAATTACAGTAGAACAGGTACCGCTGTAACATTGCTCTGGAGCGCTGTAACACACACGCCTTAACTTAATTACAGCAGAACAGGAAGTGCTGTAACACATTCACTTAATTACAGTAGAACAGGAAGCGCTGTAACACACACGCCTTAACTTAATTACAGCAGAACAGGAAGCGCTGTAATGCCTTCACTTAATTACAGTAGAACAGGAAGTGCTGTAACGGCTTCACTTAATTACAGTAGAACAGGAAGTGCTGTAACGGCTTCACTTAATTACAGTAGAACAGGAAGTGCTGTAACGGCTTCACTTAATTACAGTAGAACAGGAAGTGCTGTAACGCAACAGTGACTATATAACCTACCTACTGCCCACTACAACAGTGACTATATAACCTACCTACTGCCCACTACAACAGTGACTATAACCTACCTACTGCCCACTATAACAGTGACTATAACCTACCTACTGCCCACTACAACAGTGACTATATAACCTACCTACTGCCCACTACAACAGTGACTATAACCTACCTACTGCCCACTACAACAGTGACTATAACCTACCTACTGCCCACTACAACAGTGACTATATAACCTACCTACTGCCCACTACAACAGTGACTATATAACCTACCTACTGCCCACTACAACAGTGACTATAACCTACCTACTGCCCACTATAACAGTGACTATATAACCTACCTACTGCCCACTACAACAGTGACTATATAACCTACCTACTGCCCACTACAACAGTGACTATATAACCTACCTACTGCCCACTACAACAGTGACTATATAACCTACCTACCGCCCACTACAACAGTGACTATATAACCTACCTACTGCCCACTACAACAGTGACTATAACCTACCTACTGCCCACTACAACAGTGACTATATAACCTACCTACTGCCCACTACAACAGTGACTATATAACCTACCTACTGCCCACAACAACAGTGACTATATAACCTACCTACCGCCCACTACAACAGTGACTATATAACATACCTACTGCCCACTACAACAGTGACTATATAACCTACCTACTGCCCACTACAACAGTGACTATATAACATACCTACTGCCCACTACAACAGTGACTATATAACCTACCTACTGCCCACTACAACAGTGATTATAACCTACCTACTGCCCACTACAACAGTGACTATATAACCTACCTACTGCCCACTACAACAGTGACTATATAACCTACCTACTGCCCACAACAACAGTGACTATATAACCTACCTACCGCCCACTACAACAGTGACTATATAACCTACCTACTGCCCACTACAACAGTGACTATATAACCTACCTACCGCCCACTACAACAGTGACTATATAACCTACCTACTGCCCACTACAACAGTGACTATAACCTACCTACCGCCCACTACAACAGTGACTATATAACCTACCTACTGCCCACTACAACAGTGATTATATAACCTACCTACTGCCCACTACAACAGTGACTATATAACCTACCTACCGCCCACTACAACAGTGACTATAACCTACCTACTGCCCACTACAACAGTGACTATATAACCTACCTACTGCCCACTACAACAGTGACTATATAACCTACCTACTGCCCACTACAACAGTGACTATATAACCTACCTACTGCCCACTACAACAGTGACTATATAACCTACCTACCGCCCACTACAACAGTGACTATATAACCTACCTACTGCCCACTACAACAGTGACTATATAACCTACCTACTGCCCACTACAACAGTGACTATATAACCTACCTACTGCCCACTACAACAGTGACTATATAACCTACCTACTGCCCACTACAACAGTGACTATATAACCTACCTACTGCCCACTACAACAGTGACTATATAACCTACCTACTGCCCACTACAACAGTGACTATATAACCTACCTACTACAACAGTGACTATATAACCTACCTACTGCCCACTACAACAGTGACTATATAACCTACCTACTGCCCACTACAACAGTGATTATATAACCTACCTACCGCCCACTACAACAGTGACTATATAACCTACCTACTGCCCACTACAACAGTGACTATATAACCTACCTACTGCCCACTACAACAGTGACTATATAACCTACCTACTACAACAGTGACTATATAACCTACCTACTGCCCACTACAACAGTGACTATATAACCTACCTACTGCCCACTACAACAGTGACTATATAACCTACCTACCGCCCACTACAACAGTGACTATATAACCTACCTACTGCCCACTACAACAGTGACTATATAACCTACCTACTACAACAGTGACTATATAACCTACCTACTGCCCACTACAACAGTGACTATATAACCTACCTACTGCCCACTACAACAGTGATTATATAACCTACCTACCGCCCACTACAACAGTGACTATATAACCTACCTACTGCCCACTACAACAGTGACTATATAACCTACCTACTGCCCACTACAACAGTGACTATATAACCTACCTACTGCCCACTACAACAGTGACTATATAACCTACCTACTGCCCACTACAACAGTGATTATATAACCTACCTACTGCCCACTACAACAGTGACTATATAACCTACCTACTGCCCACTACAACAGTGACTATATAACCTACCTACTGCCCACTACAACAGTGACTATATAACCTACCTACTGCCCACTACAACAGTGACTATATAACCTACCTACTGCCCACTACAACAGTGACTATATAACCTACCTACTGCCCACTACAACAGTGACTATATAACCTACCTACTGCCCACTACAACAGTGACTATAACCTACCTACTGCCCAATACAACAGTGACTATATAACCTACCTACTGCCCACTACAACAGTGACTATATAACCTACCTACTGCCCACTACAACAGTGACTATATAACCTACCTACTGCCCACTACAACAGTGACTATAACCTACCTACTGCCCACTACAACAGTGACTATAACCTACCTACCGCCCACTACAACAGTGACTATATAACCTACCTACTGCCCACTACAACAGTGACTATATAACCTACCTACTGCCCACTACAACAGTGACTATATAACCTACCTACCGCCCACTACAACAGTGACTATATAACCTACCTACTGCCCACTACAACAGTGACTATATAACCTACCTACTGCCCACTACAACAGTGACTATATAACCTACCTACTGCCCACTACAACAGTGACTATATAACCTACCTACTGCCCACTACAACAGTGACTATAACCTACCTACTGCCCACTACAACAGTGACTATAACCTACCTACTGCCCACTATAACAGTGACTATAACCTACCTACTGCCCACTATAACAGTGACTATATAACCTACCTACTGCCCACTACAACAGTGACTATATAACCTACCTACTGCCCACTACAACAGTGACTATAACCTACCTACTGCCCACTACAACAGTGACTATAACCTACCTACTGCCCACTACAACAGTGACTATAACCTACCTACTGCCCACTACAACAGTGACTATAACCTACCTACTGCCCACTACAACAGTGACTATATAACCTACCTACTGCCCACTACAACAGTGACTATATAACCTACCTACTGCCCACTACAACAGTGACTATAACCTACCTACTGCCCACTACAACAGTGACTATATAACCTACCTACTGCCCACTACAACAGTGACTATATAACCTACCTACCGCCCACTACAACAGTGACTATAACCTACCTACTGCCCACTACAACAGTGACTATAACCTACCTACTGCCCACTACAACAGTGACTATATAACCTACCTACTGCCCACTACAACAGTGACTATATAACCTGCCATTTTTTACAACGGTAATCGAATGGAAGATATAATAGGTTTTTAATGTGTTTTGTAAAAGGTTAACCGTGTAGACTTACCTCCTGTGCATCTCTGGCTGCCTTGGCATCGTCTTCATTGTAGCGGTTGCAGTTGTACCTGCAGGATCATCATCATTACGGCTACTTTAGATACGAGGTAGGTACACTGTGAGGTGTTAAATGTGAACGCGTATAATATATATACATGTCTCGCTATATATAAAGCAGGCAGACAGGCATCAAGGCATTCAGTTACTGTTCGATTTCACATTAGAATGGGCTAAACCAGCGACCTAAGCGACTTTGTTCGTGGTGTGATCGTCGGTGCCAAGATGCGCCGGATCCAGTATCTCAGAAACATCCTGGGCTTTTCACCCACGACATTGTCTAGGGATTATCGAGACTGGTGCGACAAACACAAAACATCCAGTCAGTGGCAGTTCCCTTTGGGGTGAACACAGCTCGTTGACGAGAGGTCCAAGGAGAAGGGGAGGGGGGGGAATCATGCAAGCTAACGGGCGGGCCACAAACAGGTCCAAACGCACAACTCGTTGACCCTCGTCACGGATGGGCTATTACCTGCAGACGACCACACCAGGTTCCACTCTTATCTGCTAAAAAAACAACCAAGAAGAGACTCCAGTGGGCATGCCATCACCAACACTATTGAGGAGCCTGGAACATGACAGCGCGTTCGGTTTCCTTGAGAGGCCTGGTCAGTCCCCCCCCCCCCTTCAACCCAATAGAGCATAATGGGATGAGATGAAACGGGCTGTCGGCAGCATGAATGTATCGCCGTCCAATCTGCAACAGCTGCGCGATGCCATCGCGTCACTGTGGACCAACATCGCTGTGGAACGTGTCCGACACCTTGTAGAATGCCCCGAAGAATTCAGGCTGTTCTGGAGGCAAAAGGAGGAATGACCGCGGGACTAGATGGGTGTAACTTATAAACTGTTTGGTGACTATATATACACAGTATACCATTTAGCAGACACTTGAATCCAAACTTCCAGTCATGCGATCCCACTATCCTGGCAGTTACAAGAGCCATGCTCTACCAACTGAGGGCCGTGAAGTGAGTACACGGTCACCTGTTCGGCTTCTCCAGACTCACCAAACGTGTGTGATTCTTACTACTCACCATGCTGAGCCGTGTGGCTCCCAGGGCCCCAGACAGACCCAACAGAACTCAGCTTTACAGCTCTGGTTCCGACACACCATGTGATTGCAGCCGCCGTCCTTCTCAATGGTCACGTGACACTTTGGACACTCCTGTGAAAAAGTGTGCCGAGGACAGTGAAACCCCCTAGTGGAGCGCAGCCAATACCAAGGTATGAAAAACGTCTATCTAGATCACATTAACCTGGGCCCGTATTCACACAGCGTCTCAGAGTAGGACTCTCTTACATCAGTACTCCTAGTCTGAGACGCTTTATAAAATACAGACCACCATGTTCTCTCTGTACAGTTCTGTAGATCTGGACTGGTAACATATCTTGGTGTTATGTAGTGTTATAATCATATCTTGGTATTATGTAGCATTATAACTATACCTTGGGATTATGTATTGTTATATTATGTAGCATTATGACCATGCCTTAGTATTAGGTGTTATGTAGCATTATAACTATACCTTAGTATTAGGTGTTATGTAGCATTATAACTATACCTTAGCATTAGGTGTTATGTAGCATTATAACTATACCTTAGTATTAGGTGTTAGGTAGCATTATAACTATACCTTAGTATTAGGTATTAAGTTATGTAGCATTATAACCATAACTTAGTATTAGGTATTATGTTACGTAGCGTTATAACCATAACTTAGTATTAGGTATTATGTTACGTAACGTTATAACCATACCTTGGTATTCTGTTATGTAGCGTTATAACCATACCTTGGTTTTCTGTTATGTAGCATTATAACCATACCTTGGTATTCTGTTATGTAGCGTTATAACCATACTTTGGTATTCTGTTATGTAGCGTTATAACCATACCTTGGTATTCTGTTATGTAGCATTATAACCATACCTTGGTATTAGCTGCAATCCAGTTGGATGTTTCACTGTCATCGTCACACTTTTTAATCCACTTTCTCAGCCACTGTAGGACAGCAGAGCAACAGAGGTCAGCTAATTGTTGCATATTCATCCAGCAAGACAGACAAACACTGAGTGTGCAAAACATTAGGAACACCTGTACTTCCCATGACATAACCTGACCAGGTGAAAGCTATGATCCCTTATTGGAATGTCACCTGTTAAACCCACTTCAATCCGTGTAGATGAAGGGGAGGAAACATGTTTTTAAAAACTATGAGAAAATTGAGACATTTTCGGTAAATGTGCCTTTGAACAGAGTATGGTAGTAGGTGCCAAGCGCACCGGTCCATCACCCAAAGGACATCCAGCCAACTTGACAACAGCATCCTTGCGAAATTCTTTTGACACCGTGGAGTCCATGCCGCGACGAATTGAGGCTGTTCTGAGGGCAAAAGGGGAGTGGTGCACCTCCATATTGGGAAGCTGTTCCTACTGTTATGTACACTCAGTGTACATGATATTATTACATGATATCATGTCGTGTCCTTGGGTAGAACCTAGCCCTATGTCGTGTCCTTGGGTAGAACCTAGCCCTATGTCGTGTCCTTGGGTAGAACCTAGCCCTATGTCGTATCAGGATAGAACCTAGCTCTATGTCAAGTCTTGTCAGAGGGTAGAAGCTAGCCCTAAATCATGTTGTGTCAGAGGGTAGAACCCAGCCCTTTATCATGTCGTTTCAGAGGGTATAACCTAGCCCTATATCATGTCGTTTCAGAGGGTAGAACCTAGCCCTATATCATGTCGTGTCAGAGGGTAGAACCCAGCCCTTTATCATGTCGTTTCAGAGGGTAGAACCCAGCCCTATATCATGTCGTTTCAGAGGGTAGAACCCAGCCCTTTATCATGTCGTGTCAGAGGGTAGAACCTAGCCCTTTATCATGTCGTGTCAGAGGGTAGAAGCTAGCCCTAAATCATGTCGTGTCAGAGGGTATAACCCAGCCCTTTATCATGTCGTTTCAGAGGGTAGAACCTAGCCCTATATCATGTCGTGTCAGAGGGTATAACCCAGCCCTTTATCATGTCGTTTCAGAGGGTAGAACCTAGCCCTATATCATGTCGTGTCAGAGGGTAGAACCTAGCCCTATATCATGTCTTCTGCACATACCTTACACTTGACAGGATCGTGCCAGTTCTCCCCACAGTTGAAGCTAGAATGATAAAATACATCCCATTAGTATCAATTGTTTCTATTCTCCCTCATGTTGTAGTTGCAGAGATTAGGTAAAAGGTTGCCAACAGGAAGCTATGCTCCCAGCCTGTTGTGACTGGTGGCAGCTACGTGGGGAGGGGAGGAAAACTCAAGGCTGCCGGGCTCTCATACCAACTCCTTTTGGGTTACGACATACCCAGCCACCGCCCGAGTCTTGACTAACCCAGCCACCGCCCGAGTCTTGACTAACCCAGCCACCGCCCGAGTCTTGACTAACCCAGCCACCGCCCGAGTCTTGACTAACCCAGCCACCGCCCGAGTCTTGACTAACCCAGCCACCGCCCCCGAGTCTTGACTAACCCATACCCAGCCATCTCCTGAGTCTTGACTAACCCAGCCATCTCCTGAGACTTGACTAACCCAGCCATCTCCTGAGTCTTGACTAACCCTAACCCAGCCATCTCCTGAGTCTTGACTAACCCTAACCCAGCCATCTCCTGAGTCTTGACTAACCCTAACCCAGCCATCTCCTGAGTCTTGACTAACCCTAACCCAGCCATATCCTGAGTCTTGACTAACCCTAACCCAGCCATATCCTGAGTCTTGAGACATTGTTGTTCTAAAGATGTGCCTTAAGACTTCTTAAGGAGTAGACTGTATTGTCATGTCATAGTAAAGAGAGGACAAGGCAGATCATTTAGGAGACTTGTCTTACCAGAACTGTCGACCACACTTGCACCTGACCGGCTTGGCGTCGGGGTACTGGACTTTAACAACGTGGTGGCAGTCTGGTGCGGGACACCACTTCAACAGTCTATTGCACTGGAGAAGTGGGAGATTAGGACAGTAAGACCCATTCAGTTATCCAATCTTATTAAATCATTCAAAAAATAAAACGCAATAAATTCAATGCACATTGAATGTAACAGCGGTGTAGTCTAGTCTAATGCACATTGAATGTAACAGTGGTGTAGTCTAATGCACATTGAATGTAACAGCGGTGTAGTCTAATGCACATTGAATGTAACAGTGGTCTAGTCTAATGCACATTGAATGTAACAGTGGTGTAGTCTAATGCACATTGAATGTAACAGCGGTGTAGTCTAATGCACATTGAATGTAACAGCGGTGTAGTCTAATGCACATTGAATGTAACAGCGGTCTAGTCTAGTCTAATGCACATTGAATGTAACAGTGGTCTAGTCTAATGCACATTGAATGTAACAGTGGTGTAGTCTAGTCTAATGCACATTGAATGTAACAGTGGTGTAGTCTAATGCACATTGAATGTAACAGCGGTGCAGTCTAGTCTAATGCACATTGAATGTAACAGTGGTGTAGTCTAATGCACATTGAATGTAACAGCGGTGTAGTCTAGTCTAATGCACATTGAATGTAACAGTGGTGTAGTCTAGTCTAATGCACATTGAATGTAACAGTGGTGTAGTCTAGTCTAATGCACATTGAATGTAACAGTGGTGTAGTCTAGTCTCATGCACATTGAATGTAACAGCGGTGTAGTCTAATGCACATTGAATGTAACAGCGGTGTAGTCTAATGCACATTGAATGTAACAGCGGTGTAGTCTAGTCTAATGCACATTGAATGTAACAGTGGTGTAGTCTAATGCACATTGAATGTAACAGCGGTGTAGTCTAGTCTAATGCACATTGAATGTAACAGTGGTGTAGTCTAGTCTCATGCACATTGAATGTAACAGTGGTGTAGTCTAATGCACATCGAATGTAACAGCAGTGTAGTCTAGTCTAATGCACATTGAATGTAACAGCGGTGTAGTCTAGTCTAATGCACATTGAATGTAACAGCGGTGTAGTCTAATGCACATTGAATGTAACAGCGGTGTAGTCTAATGCACATTGAATGTAACAGTGGTGTAGTCTAGTCTAATGCACATTGAATGTAACAGTGGTGTAGTCTAGTCTAATGCACATTGAATGTAACAGCGGTGTAGTCTAGTCTAATGCACATTGAATGTAACAGCGGTGTAGTCTAATGCACATTGAATGTAACAGTGGTGTAGTCTAATGCACATTGAATGTAACAGCGGTGTAGTCTAATGCACATTGAATGTAACAGTGGTCTAGTCTAGTCTAATGCACATTGAATGTAACAGCGGTCTAGTCTAATGCACATTGAATGTAACAGCGGTGTAGTCTAGTCTAATGCACATTGAATGTAACAGCGGTGTAGTCTAGTCTAATGCACATTGAATGTAACAGTGGTGTAGTCTAGTCTCATGCACATTGAATGTAACAGCGGTGTAGTCTAATGCACATTGAATGTAACAGTGGTGTAGTCTAATGCACATTGAATGTAACAGCGGTGTAGTCTAGTCTAATGCACATTGAATGTAACAGTGGTGTAGTCTAGTCTCATGCACATTGAATGTAACAGTGGTGTAGTCTAATGCACATCGAATGTAACAGTGGTGTAGTCTAATGCACATTGAATGTAACAGTGGTGTAGTCTAATGCACATTGAATGTAACAGTGGTGTAGTCTAATGCACATTGAATGTAACAGTGGTGTAGTCTAATGCACATTGAATGTAACAGTGGTGTAGTCTAATGCACATTGAATGTAACAGCGGTGTAGTCTAGTCTAATGCACATTGAATGTAACAGTGGTGTAGTCTAGTCTCATGCACATTGAATGTAACAGTGGTGTAGTCTAATGCACATCGAATGTAACAGTGGTGTAGTCTAATGCACATTGAATGTAACAGTGGTGTAGTCTAATGCACATTGAATGTAACAGTGGTGTAGTCTAATGCACATTGAATGTAACAGTGGTGTAGTCTAATGCACATTGAATGTAACAGTGGTGTAGTCTAATGCACATTGAATGTAACAGTGGTGTAGTCTAATGCACATTGAATGTAACAGCAGTGTAGTCTAGTCTAATGCACATTGAATGTAACAGCGGTGTAGTCTAATGCACATTGAATGTAACAGTGGTGTAGTCTAGTCCAATGCACATTGAATGTAACAGCGGTGTAGTCTAATGCACATTGAATGTAACAGCGGTGTAGTCTAATGCACATTGAATGTAACAGCGGTGTAGTCTAATGCACATTGAATGTAACAGCGGTGTAGTCTAATGCACATTGAATGTAACAGCGGTGTAGTCTAATGCACATTGAATGTAACAGCAGTGTAGTCTAGTCTAATGCACATTGAATGTAACAGCGGTGTAGTCTAATGCACATTGAATGTAACAGTGGTGTAGTCTAGTCCAATGCACATTGAATGTAACAGCGGTGTAGTCTAATGCACATTGAATGTAACAGCGGTGTAGTCTAATGCACATTGAATGTAACAGCGGTGTAGTCTAATGCACATTGAATGTAACAGCGGTGTAGTCTAATGCACATTGAATGTAACAGCGGTGTAGTCTAATGCACATTGAATATAACAGTGGTCTAGTCTAATGCACATTGAATGTAACAGCGGTGTAGTCTAGTCTAATGCACATTGAATGTAACAGCGGTGTAGTCTAGTCTAATGCACATTGAATGTAACAGCGGTGTAGTCTAGTCTAATGCACATTGAATGTAACAGTGGTCTAGTCTAGTCTAATGCACATTGAATGTAACAGCGGTGTAGTCTAATGCACATTGAATGTAACAGTGGTGTAGTCTAATGCACATTGAATGTAACAGCGGTGTAGTCTAATGCACATTGACTGTAACAGCGGTGTAGTCTAATGCACATTGAATGTAACAGTGGTGTAGTCTAGTCTAATGCACATTGAATGTAACAGCGGTGTAGTCTAGTCTAATGCACATTGAATGTAACAGCAGTGTAGTCTAGTCTAATGCACATTGAATGTAACAGCGGTGTAGTCTAATGCACATTGAATGTAACAGTGGTCTAGTCTAATGCACATTGAATGTAACAGTGGTGTAGTCTAGTCTAATGCACATTGAATGTAACAGTGGTCTAGTCTAATGCACATTGAATGTAACAGCGGTGTAGTCTAATGCACATTGAATGTAACAGCGGTGTAGTCTAGTCTAATGCACATTGAATATAACAGTGGTGTAGTCTAGTCTAATGCACATTGAATGTAACAGCGGTGTAGTCTAGTCTAATGCACATTGAATGTAACAGCGGTGTAGTCTAGTCTAATGCACATTGAATGTAACAGTGGTCTAGTCTAGTCTAATGCACATTGAATGTAACAGCGGTGTAGTCTAATGCACATTGAATGTAACAGCGGTGTAGTCTAGTCTAATGCACATTGAATATAACAGCGGTGTAGTCTAGTCTAATGCACATTGAATGTAACAGCGGTGTAGTCTAGTCTAATGCACATGGAATGTAACAGTGGTCTAGTCTAATGCACATTGAATGTAATAGCGGTGTAGTCTAGTCTAATGCACATTGAATGTAACAGTGGTGTAGTCTAGTCTAATGCACATTGAATGTAACAGTGGTGTAGTCTAGTCTAATGCACATTGAATGTAACAGTGGTCTAGTCTAATGCACATTGAATGTAACAGTGGTCTAGTCTAATGCACATTGAATGTAACAGTGGTGTAGTCTAGTCTAATGCACATTGAATGTAACAGTGGTGTTGTCTAGTCTAATGCACATTGAATGTAACAGTGGTCTAGTCTAATGCACATTGAATGTAACAGCGGTGTAGTCTAATGCATATTGAATGTAACAGTGGTGTAGTCTAGTCTAATGCACATTGAATGTAACAGCGGTGTAGTCTAAAGCACATTGAATGTAACAGCGGTGTAGTCTAGTCTAATGCAGATTGAATGCAACAGTGGTGTAGTCTAATGCACAATGAATGTAACAGCGGTGTAGTCTAATGCACATTGAATGAAACAGTGGTCTAGTCTAATGCACATTGAATGTAACAGCGGTGTAGTCTAATGCACATTGAATGAAACAGTGGTCTAGTCTAATGCACATTGAATGTAACAGCGGTGTAGTCTAGTCTAATGCACATTGAATGTAACAGCGGTGTAGTCTAGTCTAATGCACATTGAATGTAACAGTGGTCTAGTCTAATGCACATCGAATGTAACAGCGGTGTAGTCTAGTCTAATGCACATTGAATGTAACAGCGGTGTAGTCTAGTCTAATGCACATCGAATGTAACAGCGGTGTAGTCTAGTCTAATGCACATTGAATGTAACAGCGGTGTAGTCTAGTCTAATGCACATTGAATGTAACAGCGGTGTAGTCTAATGCACATTGAATGTAACAGTGGTGTAGTCTAGTCTAATGCACATTGAATGTAACAGCGGTGTAGTCTAATGCACATTGAATGTAACAGCGGTGTAGTCTAATGCACATTGAATGTAACAGTGGTGTAGTCTAATGCACATTGAATGTAACAGCGGTGTAGTCTAATGCACATTGAATGTAACAGTGGTGTAGTCTAGTCTAATGCACATTGAATGTAACAGTGGTGTAGTCTAATGCACATTGAATGTAACAGCGGTGTAGTCTAATGCACATTGAATGTAACAGCGGTCTAGTCTAGTCTAATGCACATTGAATGTAACAGTGGTGTAGTCTAGTCTAATGCACATTGAATGTAACAGTGGTGTAGTCTAATGCACATTGAATGTAACAGTGGTGTAGTCTAATGCACATTGAATGTAACAGCGGTGTAGTCTAATGCACATTGAATGTAACAGCGGTGTAGTCTAATGCACATTGAATGTAACAGCGGTCTAGTCTAGTCTAATGCACATTGAATGTAACAGCGGTGTAGTCTAGTCTAATGCACATTGACTGTAACAGCGGTGTAGTCTAGTCTAATGCACATTGACTGTAACAGCGGTGTAGTCTAGTCTAATGCACATTGAATGTAACAGCGGTGTAGTCTAGTCTAATGCACATTGAATGTAACAGTGGTGTAGTCTAGTCTAATGCACATTGAATGTAACAGCGGTGTAGTCTAATGCACATTGAATGTAACAGTGGTGTAGTCTAATGCACATTGAATGTAACAGCGGTGTAGTCTAATGCACATTGAATGTAACAGCGGTGTAGTCTAATGCACATTGGATGTAACAGCGGTGTAGTCTAATGCACATTGAATGTAACAGCGGTGTAGTCTAATGCACATTGAATGTAACAGCGGTGTAGTCTAATGCACATTGAATGTAACAGCGGTGTAGTCTAGTCTAATGCACATTGAATGTAACAGCGGTGTAGTCTAATGCACATTGAATGTAACAGCGGTGTAGTCTAATGCACATTGAATGTAACAGCGGTGTAGTCTAGTCTAATGCACATTGAATGTAACAGCGGTGTAGTCTAATGCACATTGAATGTAACAGCGGTGTAGTCTAGTCTAATGCACATTGAATGTAACAGCGGTGTAGTCTAATGCACATTGAATGTAACAGCGGTGTAGTCTAATGCACATTGAATGTAACAGCGGTGTAGTCTAATGCACATTGAATGTAACAGCGGTGTAGTCTAGTCTAATGCACATTGAATGTAACAGCGGTGTAGTCTAGTCTAATGCACATTGAATGTAACAGCGGTGTAGTCTAACGCACATTGAATGTAACAGCGGTGTAGTCTAGTCTAACGCACATTGAATGTAACAGCGGTGTAGTCTAGTCTAATGCACATTGAATGTAACAGTGGTCTAGTCTAATGCACATTGAATGTAACAGTGGTGTAGTCTAGTCTAATGCACATTGAATATAACAGTGGTGTAGTCTAGTCTCATGCACATTGAATGTAACAGCGGTGTAGTCTAACGCACATTGAATTTTCGTATTGTTCCACTATGAACTCATAAATAACAGAAGATAAAACAAGCTTACCTCTACAAAACTATTGGTAATTAAATGTTGGTACTTCAGCTTCACTTTAGAGTCTGTTATGAGGCGCCTGGAGGGGGAATAACAAACTGTTATTACGATCCATGATGTCTTGACAAAATCAGCTAGCTTTCCCTGGATAAGGGCCTTCGGAAAGTATTCAGACCCCTTCACCTTTTCCCCACATTTTGTTACGTTACAGCCTTGTTCTAGAATGGATTAAATTAAAAAAATCTACACACAACACCCCATAATGACAAAGCGAAAACAGGTTTTTAGAAATTGTTGCTATTTTATTAAAAAAAATAAACCGAAAAACCTTATTTGCGTAAGTATTCAGACCCTTTGCTATGAGACCCGAAATGTATCTCAGGTGCATCCTGTTTCCATTGATCGTCCTTGAGATGTTTCCACAACTTGATTGGAGTCCACCTGTGGTAAATTCAATTGATTGGACATGATTTGGAAAGGCACACACCTGTCTATATAAGGTCCCACAGTTGACAGTGCATGTCAGAGCAAAAACCAAGCCATGAGGTCGAAGGAATTGTCTGTAGAACTCCGAGACAGGACTGTGTCGATGCACAGATCTGGGGAGGGGTACCAACACATTTTTGCAGCATTGAAGGTCCCCAAGAACACAGCGGCCTCCATCATTCTTAAATGGAAGAAGTTTGGAACCACCAAGACTCTTCCTAGAGCTGGCCACCCAGCCAAACTGAGCAATTGTGGGAGAAGGGCCTTGGTCAGGGAGGTGACCAAGAACCCGATGGTCACTCTGACAGAGCTCCAGAGTTCCTCTGTGGCGATTGAAGAACCTTCCAGAAGAACAACCACATTTGCAGCACCCCACCAATCAGGTCTTTATGGTTGAGTGGCCAGACGGAAGCCACTCCTCAGTAAAAGACACGACAACCCGCTTGGAGTTTGCCAAAAGGAACCTAAAAGGACTCTGACCTTGAGAAACAACATTCTACTTATGTAAATGTGATAGTTTTATTTATAAATTAGCCAAGATTTAGAAAAAAACTGTTTTTGCTTCATCATTATGGGGTATTGTGCGTAGATTGTTCCCCCCCTCATCAATTTAACCAATGTTAGAATAAGGCTGTAACGTTGCAAAATGTGGAAAAAATTCAAGGGGTCTGAATACTTTCAGAAGGCACTGTAGCTACTACCAATATGGTGCGTTTGCTATAATTCTGCAGAAATGGGTTGAGTCTGCCTCACTAACGGAGGAGAAACCACATCTAGGTTGTTAAGTAAATGGCTACATGAATGTTGTATGGTGTTGAGGCCTGCTGTAACCTGACTGTCAACATTTAGTCAACAGCGTACTGCAGTGAGACTATACGGCCGTAGTGAGATCAGGGTGAGACTATACGGCCGTAGTGAGATCAGGGTGAGTCTATACGGCCGTAGTGAGATCAGGGTGAGTCTATACGGCCGTAGTGAGATCAGGGTGAGTCTATACGGCCGTAGTGAGATCAGGGTGAGTCTATACGGCCGTAGTGAGATCAGGGTGAGTCTATACGGCCGTAGTGAGATCAGGGTGAGACTATACGGCCGTAGTGAGATCAGGGTGAGACTATACGGCCGTAGTGAGATCAGGGTGAGTCTATACGGCCGTAGTGAGATCAGGGTGAGTCTATACGGCCGTAGTGAGATCAGGGTGAGACTATACGGCCGTAGTGAGATCAGGGTGAGACTATACGGCCGTAGTGAGATCAGGGTGAGACTATACGGCCGTAGTGAGATCAGGGTGAGACTATACGGCCGTAGTGAGATCAGGGTGAGACTATACGGCCGTAGTGAGATCAGTGTGAGACTATACGGCCGTAGTGAGATCAGTGTGAGACTATACGGCCGTAGTGAGATCAGGGTGAGACTATACGGCCGTAGTGAGATCAGGGTGAGACTATACGGCCGTAGTGAGATCAGGGTGAGACTCCAGCCGTAGTGAGATCAGTGTGAGACTATACGGCCGTAGTGAGATCAGTGTGAGACTATACGGCCGTAGTGAGATCAGTGTGAGACTATACGGCCGTAGTGAGATCAGGGTGAGTCTATACGGCCGTAGTGAGATCAGGGTGAGACTATACGGCCGTAGTGAGATCAGGGTGAGACTATACGGCCGTAGTGAGATCAGGGTGAGACTATACGGCCGTAGTGAGATCAGGGTGAGACTATACGGCCGTAGTGAGATCAGGGTGAGACTATACGGCCGTAGTGAGATCAGGGTGAGACTATACGGCCGTAGTGAGATCAGGGTGAGACTATACGGCCGTAGTGAGATCAGGGTGAGACTATACGGCCGTAGTGAGATCAGGGTGAGACTCCAGCCGTAGTGAGATCAGTGTGAGACTATACGGCCGTAGTGAGATCAGGGTGAGACTATACGGCCGTAGTGAGATCAGGGTGAGACTATACGGCCGTAGTGAGATCAGGGTGAGACTATACGGCCGTAGTGAGATCAGGGTGAGACTCCAGCCGTAGTGAGATCAGTGTGAGACTATACGGCCGTAGTGAGATCAGTGTGAGACTATACGGCCGTAGTGAGATCAGTGTGAGACTATACGGCCGTAGTGAGATCAGGGTGAGACTATACGGCCATAGTGAGATCAGGGTGAGACTATACGGCCGTAGTGAGATCAGTGCGAGACTATACGGCCGTAGTGAGATCAGTGCGAGACTCGGGCTATAAATTAGCTGTAGAGCTGCCTACTGGGTCAAGACAGGAAGCTACAGATTAACAATCATGTCCTCAATACAGTCTACAGGCATTAGGGTCCCTTATTGGACGTCACCTGTTAAACCCACTTCAAATCAGAGTAGATGAAGGGGAGGAAACAGGTTCAAGAAGGATTTTAAAGCCTTGAGACAATTGAGACATGGATTGTGAATGTCTGCTATTCAGAGGGTGAACGGGCAAGACAAAATATTTAAGTGCCTTTGAACGGGGTATGGTAGTAGGTGCCAGGCGCACCGGTTTGTGTCAAGAACTACTGGGTTTTTCATGCTCAACAGTTCCTTGTGTATCAAGAATGGTCCACCACCGAAAGGACATCCAGCCAACTTGACAACTGTGGGTCAACATGTCCCCAGCATCCCTGTGAGACGTTTTGTAGAGTCCATGCCCCAATGAATTGAGAGGGGGGGCCAAAAGGTGGTTCAACTCAATATTAGGAAGGTGTTCCTAATGTTCGGTGCACTCAGACCATAACAATACTCACATGACTGTGTTGTCATCCACTAAGATGTCACAACTATGGGCAGGGCAGGAGATGGTCTGAAAACAAAAAGACAAGGAGTTCAATAGACGGTGACTGAACAGTCGGTGTAACCAGTCCCTTTACATACGATCATTTGGGACACAGCACTACCTGTCCCATCCCCTCCTCGATGATTTTGGTTGTCAGGTAATCTCCCCAGCACTGCAGACAGAACTTGTGTCCACACTCTAAGCCAGTGAAATACTGTGGGGGGAAACAAGAAAACAATATTTTAGGATTTCAGACACAGGGTCTCAGGTCTCCGACCGGAGGGTAGCTCCTTCCAGAGCACAATGTTTGTCACAGCTTCATCTGCATCCAATAGGGCTCGGGGTCATAGTGCGCAGTATAGGGTTCCACAAGGGCCCCCGCTCCAGTGAGTCCCGTAGCCATGGATACCACTGGACAGACGCGACAGAGTGTTACGTTGTTTTCACAATGTGTATCGTCTGGCTGCCTAAAGAGCCGTTTCCTGGATGGACCGCTGTCATTTATCCTATCAGGGTGAGATCTGCATTGCCTAGCAACAAAACACAGTGGAGTTTCATTGTCTCTTTCACAGTCTCTTGCTTAAGTATAATTTTTTTTATTTTTTATCTTTATTTAACTCGGCAAGTCAGTTAAGAACAGATTCTTATTTATAATGACGGCCTAAGAACAGTGGGTTATTAACTGCCTTGTTCAGGGGGCAGAACAACACATTTCTACCTGGTCAGCTCGGGGATCCGATCTTGCAACCTTTCGGTTGCTGGCCCAACGCTCTAAACACTAGCCCAGATAGTGAACCCTGAAGGAACTGAACCTAACTGTGTTAGATGGATGCATAATGTTTTTGATAAAATGGTATGGAACCGTTGCACAGCGAGCCCAATACAGGTTTACCTTTACCAGTTATAGTCAGTACATTCATCTCCAGGTAGCTAGGTGGACCAGTCATAGTCAGTACATTCATCTCCAGATAGCTAGGTGGACCAGTCATAGTCAGTACATTCATCTCCAGATAGCTAGGTGGACCAGTCATAGTCAGTACATTCATCTTCAGATAGCTAGGTGGACCAGTCATAGTCAGTACATTCATCTCCAGATAGCTAGGTGGACCAGTCATAGTCAGGACATTCATCTCCAGATAGCTAGGTGGACCAGTCATAGTCAGTACATTCATCTTCAGATAGCTAGGTGGACCAGTCATAGTCAGTACATTCATCTCCAGATAGCTAGGTGGACCAGTCATAGTCAGGACATTCATCTCCAGATAGCTAGGTGGACCAGTCATAGTCAGGACATTCATCTTCAGATAGCTAGGTGGACCAGTCATAGTCAGTACATTCATCTCCAGATAGCTAGGTGGACCAGTCATAGTCAGTACATTAATCTCCAGATAGCTAGGTGGACCAGTCATAGTCAGTACATTCATCTCCAGATAGCTAGGTGGACCAGTCATAGTCAGTACATTCATCTCCAGATAGCTAGGTGGACCAGTCATAGTCAGTTCATTAATCTCCAGATAGCTAGGTGGACCAGTCATAGTCAGTACATTCATCTTCAGATAGCTAGGTGGACCAGTCATAGTCAGTACATTCATCTCCAGATAGCTAGGTGGACCAGTCATAGTCAGTACATTCATCTCCAGATAGCTAGGTGGGACAACCTCATATCACAGTCATAGTCAGTACATTTTTCCTCAATAAAATATCTATCAGCAAAGTCAGAGCTTGAAATGGGGTGAAAACAAATATTGAGAAGGACCTTATGACAGTTAGTTTAGATAGCAGATAATGACACAACAGGTAATATAATTATAATATATGAAGGGACTGACTGAGTTTGGGTAGTTTAGATAGCAGATCTGACACGGCAGGTCCTGAACAGCGGATCTTGTGCTCATCAGTCTGGTCCTCGACTTCTTACAGGGGTTGATGACGTGGCACTCTGAGAACAGCTTATCCACATTACCGTCAAAATACCTGCAGAGAGAAGAAGAGGAGGAGCAGGAGAGGGAGAGAGAATTGACGAGGGCACTAGAACAGTCTGCAGCACTCGGCCTCACCCTCTGTTACCCAGCCAAGGAGGGCCTACAGCAGCACCTAGATATTCTGCACAGATTCTGTCAGACCTGGGCCCTGAGAGTAAATCTCAGTAAGACAAAAATGGTTTTCCAAAAACCAGGATCCCAAATACAAATCCATTTAGACGTCATTGCCCTAGAGCACACAAAAAAAACTATACATACCTCGGCCTAAACATCGGCACCACAGGTAAGTTCCACAAAGCTGTGAACGATCTGAGAGACAAGGCAAGAAGGGCCTTCTATGCCATCAAAAGGAATATAAATTTCAACATACCAATTAGGACCTGGCTAAAAATACTTGAATCAGTTATAAAACCCATTGCCCTTTATGGTTGTGAGGTCTGTGGTCCACTCACCAACCAAGACTTCACAAAATGGGACAAACACCAAATTGAGACTCTGCATGCAGAATTCTGCAAAATATCCTCTGTGTAAAACGTAAAACACAAAATAATGCATACAGAGCAGAACTAGGCCGATACCCGCTAATTATACCCGCTAATAATCTAGAAAAGAGCCGTTAAATTCTACAACCACCTAAAAGGACGGATTCCCAAACCTTCCATAACAAAGCCATCACCTACAGAGAGATGAACCTGGAGAAGAGTCCCCTAAGCAAGCTGGTCCTGGGGCTCTGTTCACAAACACACCCCACAGAACCCCAGGACAGCAGCACAATTACACCCAATCAAATCATGAGGAAACAAAAAGAATATTACTTGACACATTGGAAAGAATTTACAAAAAAACAGAGCAAACTAGAATGCTATCTGTCCCTACACAGATAGTACACAGTGGCAGAATACCTGACCACTGTGACTGACCCAAAATTAAGAAAAGCTTTGACTATGTACAGACTCAGAGACCATAGCCTTGCTATTTAAAGAGGCCGCCGTAGGCAGACCTGGCTCTCAAGAGAAGACAGGCTATGTGCAACACTGCCCACAAAATGAGGTGGAAACTGGGCTGCACTTCCTTACCTCCTGCCAAATGTATGACCATATTAGAGACACATATTTCCCTCAGATTACACAGATCCACAAAGAATTTGAAAACAAACCCCATTTTGATAAACTCCCATTCTACTGGGTGAAATACCACAGTGTGCCATCACAGCAGCAAGGTTTATGACCTGTTGCCACAAGAAAAGGGCAACCAGTGAAGAACACACACCATTGTAACCTTTCCCACATTGTTATGTTACAGCTTCATCTTAAAATGGATGAAAAGTGTTTTATACATTTGCAAACATTCATTAAAAAAAAACTGTTTTTTTGCTTTGTCATTATGGGGTATTGTGATGTCTATATGGGGTATTGTGATGTCATTATGGGGTATTGTGATGTCATTATGGGGTATTGTGTGTAGATTGATGAGGTGAAAAAAAACAATGTAATCCATTTTAGAACAAGGCTGTAACGTAACAATGTGGAAAAAGTCAAGGGGTCTGAATACTTTCCCGATTGCACTGTAAATACAACCCATATTTATGTTCATTAATTTTCCTTTAACTATCTGTACATTGTTACAACACTGTAAATATATAATGGCTAACTTTAGAACCTTAGTGAGTAATGTTTACTGTTCATTTATTTTTGTTTATATATCACTTTTGTATATTATCTACTTCACTTGCTTTGGCAATGTTAACACTCTAACCACTAGGCTACCCTGCCGCCCTGTTTCCCATGCCAATAAAGCCCTTTCAACTGAACACACACAATTTCTATTGTAACGTTGTGTTTGGCAATATGGATCAACACGTCTTGCCAATGAAGATAACTGAAATTGAATTTAAGGAGAGACAGAAACAAGCTTTGACAAACACATCATCGGCGTTGTTTAAAACCAGCAGAATGAAACGAGGTCATAAAACTGGAGAAAATAAAACCCCCTAACCGGGTCGGTATACCTTTCCATGAGCTTCTCTCTGTCCCAGTTGAAGTGACTCAGAAGGATCCTGGTGATTGTTGCAGGATTCTAACAGGAAACAGAAGAGAAATGGCTGTGTTATACACGCAACAAGTTAGCACCGTATACAGTCCAACATTAGACATGGAAAACGGTCGCTAAGCTGTAGCCCAGGACAGGTTTATAATGTTGTTGTCACCAGTAACAAAAACACTAGTGATTATCATAACATAGACGATATGTGTGAGTGCCAGTCAAACCTCATCACTGATCAGAACTACGACATTGTGTTTTACGCAGTTATGTGATATAGCAAGAGATTATCCTGTATTTTAAGAGTTATCCAGAAACGAGAAGGCTTAAAGGGATGGTGCTGGACCTATTCCCCCTCAGGAGACTGTAAAGATTTGGTATGGGGTCCTCAGATCCTCAAAAGGTTCTACAGCTGCACCATCGAGAGCATCCTGACTGGTTGCATCACCGCCTGGTACGGCAACTGCTCGTCATCCGACCATAAGGCACTACAGAGGGCAGTGCGTACGGCCCAGTACATCACTGAGGCCAAGCTTCCTGCCATCCAGGACTTCTATACCAGGCGGTGTCAGAGGATGGCCCCAAAAATTGTCAGAGACTCCAGCCACCCTAGTCATAGACTGTTCTCTCTGCTACCACACGGCAAGCGGTACCGGTACCGGAATCTAGGTCCATAAGACTCCTGAACAGCTAATCAAAGGGCTACCCAGACCCCTCTTTTACACTGCTGCTAATCTATGTTTATTATCTATGCATAGTTACTTTAACTCTATATGTACATATTACCCCAATTACCTCGACTAACCGGTACCCCCGCACACTGACTCTGTACCGGTACCCCCTGCACACTGACTCTGTACCGTAACACCCTGTATATAGCCTCCACGTCGACTCTGTACCGTAACACCCTGTATATAGCCTCCACATTGACTCTGTACCGGTACCCCCTGTATATAGCCTCCACATTGACTCTGTACCGGTACCCCCTGTATATAGCCTCCACACTGACTCTGTACCAGTACCCCCTGTATATAGCCTCCACATCGACTCTGTACCGTAACACCCTGTATATAGCCTCCACATTGACTCTGTACCGGTACCCCCTGTATATAGCCTCCACACTGACTCTGTACCAGTACCCCCTGTATATAGCCTCCACATCGACTCTGTACCGTAACACACTGTATATAGCCTCCACATTGACTCGGTACCGGCACCCCCTGTATATAGCCTCTACACTGACTCTGTACCAGTACCCCTGTATATAGCCTCCACATTGACTCTGTACTGGTACCCCCTGTATATAGCCTCCACATTGACTCTGTACCGGTACCCCCTGTATATAGCCTCCACATTGACTCTGTACCGTAATACCCTGTATATAGCCTCCACATTGACTCTGTACCGGTACCCCCTGTATATAGCCTCCACATTGACTCTGTACCGGTACTTCCTGTATATAGCCTCCACATCGACTCTGTACCGGTACCCCCTGTATATAGCCTCTACACTGACTCTGTACCAGTACCCCCTGTATATAGCCTCCACATTGACTCTGTACTGGTACCCCCTGTATATAGCCTCCACATTGACTCTGTACTGGTACCCCCTGTATATGGCCTCCACATTGACTCTGGCGCATGTGACAAATAAAATTTGAGTTGACCATTGGGCTTAAAAAGAAAAAAAAAGTTCAAATTTGACAAAAAAGCTTTAAATAAAAAAAAAGGTTCAAATTCAGGTCATGTGACAATTGTGCAAAACCAAGTAATTAATTACTACAATCCTCTGTTTGGTTCAAAAGCACAGCTTCAATAATGTAGCCATAGGGCTACTGCTCCTGGTGACTCTGTATATTATGATGGGAGCCGGCTACGGGGGCGGGCGGCTACGGGAGCCCGACGGCGGGCGGCTACGGGACCCGACGGCGGACGGCTACGGGACCCGACGGCGGGCGGCTACGGGAGCCCGACGGCGGGCGGCTACGGGACCCGACGGCGGGTGGCTATATTGTAAGTTTCTGACCTGGTCTGGTGATGAGCTGCCTGCTATATTTAGGGGAATGTCTGTGTCCCAATTTCCAAAATGGCACCCTATTCCCTATATAGTGCACTACTTTTGACCAGAGCCACTATAAAAAGGGAATTAAGTCCCATTTGGGACACAACCACTGTCACGCTGGTGTCTCAACACCGTGCCAACCAAAAACCACATTCATAAAAAAATACAAATCGGATTTTTGAATGTAATCAGTAGCCAGCAACTGATATGGTGGTTTTGCATTTCAGATGAAGTCAAGAGAATACAAGAGGTTTGATTGTAGTGTATTACCCTGATAAGGAAGTTAGCTTCTATCATGTCATGGTGTTTAAAACAGAACAATGGGGGCAGGTGGTCAACTGGTTGGCTAACTCTGGATCATTGCTTGCTGTACAGGCTATGTGTATGGAAACACCTCATAGGAAGAGATCATGTACAGGAAGATATGTAGGCAGGCAGCAGTTGGAGCATGGGGAATACCAACTCCGCTTGTGCTTGTGAAATCAAATTTGATTTATCATAGTCTACAATCTGCTGTTTACCAAGCATAACAGTGAAATGCTTACTTACAAATCTTACTTCCCAACAACACAGAGAGAAAAATAGATCATTTTTTGAAAAAACAACCTGTTTTCGCTTCATCTTTATGGGGTATTGTGTTTATACAGTGCATTCAGGAAGCATTCAGACCCCTTCACTTTTTCCACATTTTGCTACATTACAGCCTTGTTCTAAAAAAGTATTACATTATTTATTTTCCACACCAATAATTTTATATTTTTTTAGAATAAGTCTGTAACGTAACAAAATGTGGAAAAAGTGAAGGGGTCTGAATACTTTCTGAATGCACTGTATACACACAATACGCCATAAAGACTAAGCGAAAACAGGTTTTTAGAATTTTTTTGCAAATGTATTAGAAAATAAAAACAGAATTACCTTATTTACACAAGTATTCAGACCCTTTGCTTTGAAACTCACCATTTCACAAATTAACAAGGCACACCTGTTAATTGAAATGCATCCCAGGTGACTACCTCGTGACAGCCGGTTGAGAGAATGCTAAGAGTGTGCAAAGCTGTCATCAAGGCAAAGGGTGGCTACTTTGAAGAATCGCAAATATATTTTGATTTGTTTAACACTTTGGTTACTCCAAAATGTCCTCACTATTATTCTACAATGTAGAAAATAGTAAAAATAAAGAAAAACCCTTGAATGAGTAGGTGTCCAAACGTTTGACTGGTACTGTATATCTATCTATCTCGTTCCCCTGCACATGGACTCAGTACTGGTACCCTGTGTATAAAGCCAAGTTATCGTTACTCATTGCGTGTTTATTAAGTGTTTTATCTGTCTATTTCCTTTCTCTCTGCATTGTTGGGAAGGCCCGTCACTAAGCATTTCACTGTTAGTCAACACCCGTTGTTCACCAGGCATGTGACAAAATAACATTTGATTTGAGACTAGACCCTGAGATTATGTATTTATTTTATTTCACCTTTATTTAACCAGGTAGGCTAGTTGAGAACAAGTTCTCATTTACAACTGCGACCTGGCCAAAAGGATTCATGCCCAGGCTTAGCTTAGAATTTAACACCAATGTTGACAATTTAAAGATATTACATTGTCAAAATGAAGAGGTAAATTCTTAGCTACAACAGGCGGTGCCGATACATATAAAGCACTAGTTAGGGTGTCTCTTTAGACCAGAGGCACTGGACCATGGTTTAAAATGAGTTGTTGTTATTGCTGAGGTTATTAAAGACATTGACGAGGGGCCGTGGGGCACGGTCAGCTGAGCACATCCCAATGGGCAGTTTTACAAAATGATAGTAATGCTGGTGGGGGGAATAGGCTACCTGGCAGATACTTTGATCACAGAAGGGCTGTGGGAGGCACATAACTAGCTAGCTGACGTATACAGCTATGTTTCATGGTTAATTGATAAGGATATTTGAAAGAGACTATCTAGCTAATCACCTTGCCAAGTTGACGTTAATTAGCTTCCGGTTGCGAGTTAGCTTAGCTACCCGACCTAGCTACCCGCCGTTAGCTACCCAACCTTAGCTACCCGGCCTTAGCTACTCGCCGTTAGCTACCCAACCTTAGCTACCAGCCGTTAGCTACCCAACCTTAGCTACCCGCCGTTAGCTACCCAACCTTAGCTACCCGCCCTTAGCTACAAGCCAGATGGCGAAACAACTTTAATCGATAACATGCAAGATACTAACAAAACACATTTTGTCTTCAGTTAACTAGTCAGCTAATCTAAAACGAGCCGTTTAATGCGTACGGTTAGTCTAGCTAACAGCAGGGTAGGTGGCCTGTCAACTTTCCACCGTCCCCGGTCTTTCCTGCACCGACACGCCTCGTAATACCTCACCTGGATGACCTCGTTGACCTCCCTGATACACTCCACCATATGCTGGAGTATCTGCTCGGCAGTGAGCACTTCGAAGCGGTAGTCCTCTTCCTCTTGCCCGGTCCCATGACCACTTCCCCCGGTCTCCAAACCTTCGTCCCGTTCCCCTCCGGCCTCGGCGGGATCGACCAGTTCCACCTCGTCCTCGCCTAACTCCAGGGTGTCTTCCCCCGGTTCCTCTGCGCCGCTGTCTTCGCTACATTCGTCCTCGTCGAAGTCATAGTTATAACCTTCGTCTGAGTCCATTACTCGGTTAATAATCGAGAATATGTGACAAACCGATGTAGATGCTTGGAATGGGTCAGTTTGCTTGTTATGGAATGGATCCAAACAACAACAACAGCAACAAAAAAACAACAAAACACACACGGTCGGGTCGGTCTTGTATTTTTTTCAGTTGTAGTGAAAATAACAACAAATGTCGCCGCTAGATGAAACCGCGCACAAAGAGACGCGGCGTCGTGACGCACGTCAGTTGGATGACTAGGGGCGAATAAAAACAGGGTCGTGGCTAGAAGGGATCCAACTTTTTGTCAAATTAACGTAAAAAAGTGCAAATTCCTTTCATTTTTTTTTTTTTTTTTAGCTAACCCTAACTCTTTTCCTAACCTTAACTGAATTATCCAAACCTGCTACGAAACGTAAAATATACTAATGGTGATCCATAATTAATACAAATCCATTAATTAATATAAATACAAATCTGACGTTAATTTGACAAAAGCTGAATCCCTTCTAGCTATGACCTAAAAATATGCTTACAATGTTTTGTATTTTATTATCCGTGTTTTAAATAAAGTATATTAAAATAATATTTTGGGGTATATTGAGTGCAGCGCTATGTTTATTTATTTATTTGTAAGTCACTACGGAAGTTCTAGAGCGCAGTTACATTTTGCTTAAAACCATTTTAAAACTCCATGGGTTAAAGTAGTAAGACATAGATGTAATTGTTGTATAAAAAAAAACTGAGTGTGCTTCATTTACTATCATCCTAAATTAAAATATTGAATTATTTTGTCACATTTATTTTATATTATGCCAATTTCCTCAATGTGGACAGTTTGTGGTACTGCATTTTCACCGCAGAATTACACATCCTTTTTGCTTCAGATTGGTGACGTTCATATAAAAGTTTACAGTCATCACGAATACAGTAAATTGATTGCTTTAAACAGATTCATATATTTGGCTTGGTACTACAGGCGCCTGTCCGTCTCAGGACATAAACGTCTCTGCATTAAAAGTCGATGGCAAACAAATTCACGGATTTGACAGTCATGCTATCCCTAAAATGAAAGCCAACCTCTTTGTCACTTTGTAGAACTACCTGTGAGGTGATGATTCATTTAAGTGAAAAAAAAAAAAAAAGCAGCCATCCAGAATCTCCATCTGACATTCTAGAATTTAGATAACTGTCTTCAACAAATTGTCTTCTAACCAGTGATGTTACATAGTTTTTGCTTAAACAGGCCCCTGTGCTATTGATTTCAACATGTTATAGCTGGAAGTGATTAACACATCTTTTTTTGTTGTTGTTACATTTAGCGACAGATGCAATTTTCTGGGGGGTGGTTTGGGGAGAGCAGTGTGTTTGTTTCCTGGTTTAAATTCACTTTTTTTTCAGGTTTTAACTATACAATTTCTCCCCTATCAAGGTGTTTTGGTACTTCCCTTATGCACTATGTACTTTCTGCATGCTCCTCCCCTATCAAGGTGTTTTGGTACTTCACTTGTGCACTATGTACTTTCTGCATGCTCCTCCCCTATCAAGGTGTTTTGGTACTTCACTTATGCACTATGTACTTTCTGCATGCTCCTCCCCTATCAAGGTGTTTTGGTATTCCCCTTATGCACTGTTTTTCAGTGTGCCAACTTTTACTATACCACAGGTCAGTCAGTACCAGTGTAACGGACTCTCCACCTTTCATAGTGACAATAGTGGATCGGTTGTCCAGATCTGCAGTAGGCTAACTAGCAATCATACCACACAGAAAAATGTTAAAAGCTGCATACATTTTCTATATGAATCGACAAGAACAAATAGGAGTAGCTGATATGCAGTGGAGTGGCATCGTGAAAGAACAGTGAAGACAGGAGACACAGCTGAACCTGTACACTGCTGCTACTCGCTGTTTATTATCTACGCATAGTCACTTCGCCCCTACCTACATGTACAGATGACCTCTAACCTGTACCCCCACAAACCGACTCGGTACCGGCACCCCCTGTAGTATAAAGCCTCGTTATCTTATTGTTACTTTTTATCATTTTTTACTTTAGTTTATTTGGTCAATATTTTGTTAACCAACAGTGCAGTTCAAGAAGAGTTAAGGGCTTGTTAAGTAAAACATTTCACGGTAACGTCTACACTTGTTGTGTTCGGCGCATGTGACAAATAAAGTTTGATTTGATTTAATTTGAAACATCTCCCCTATTGATCTTGTTTAGGGACAACACAAGTATTCCACTGAATGCGCTGTCTGTTGCAGATCATCATTCTCCCAAGTCGTCCTGTAATAACGTGGCCACATTGTGCTCCCAGCAGGCCCAGTTATTCAGGAAAGCTTAACACGTGTTCGGCCTCCTCTCCAATCAGAGCGACTGTTCCTCGAGCACCTAGAACCTATAACGCTAAAATTAAATATTGCCTAAATATGTATTATTATACTTTTTAAATGTATTCCCTTTTATGTGTGGCATAAACACAACCAGTCGCAATGTTTTAATCTGATTAGGCTAGTTTAAAAGTCTCCTGTAGGTATGCACACGTTCTTCCAAAATACACTATATATACATAAGTATGTGGACACCCCTTCAAATTAGTGGATTCGGCAATTTCAGCCACATCCGTTGCTGACGGGTGTATAAAATTCAAGCACACCGCCTTGCAATCTCCGTAGACAAACATTGGCAGTAGAATGGCCTTATTGAAGAGCTCAGGGACTTTCAACGTGGCACCGTCATAGGATGCAACCTTTCCAACAAGTCAGTTCGTCAAATTTCTGCCCTGCTAGAGCTGCGCCGGTCAACTGTCAGTGCTGTTATTGTGAAGTGGAAGCTTCTAGGCATAACAATGACTCAGCCAAGAAGTGGTAGGCCACACCATCTCACAAAACAGGACCGTGTAAAATTAATCTGTCCTCGGTTGCAACACTCACTACCGAGTTCCAAACTTCCTCTGGAAGCAACGTCAGCACAAGAACTGTTCGTCTGGAGTTTCATGAAATGGGTTTCCACGGCCGAGCAGCCGCACACAAGCCTAAGATCACCATGCGTAATGCCAAGCATCAGCTGGAGTGGTGTAAAGCTCCTCGCCATTGGAAACGCGTTCTCTGGGGTGATTAATCATGTTTCACCATCTAGCAGTTTCTGGGTTTGGCAGATGCCATGAGAGCGCTATCTGCCCCAATGCATAGTGTAAACTGTAAAGTTTGGTGGAGGAGGAATAATGGCATTACAATGCCCTCTCCCTTTCCTGTTTCAGCATTACAATGCCCCCTCCCTTTCCTGTTTCGGCATTACAATGCCCCCTCCCTTTCCTGTTTCAGCATTACAATGCCCCCTCCCTTTCCTGTTATAGCATTACAATGCCCCCTCCCTTTCCTGTTTCGGCATTACAATGCCCCCTCCCTTTCCTGTTTCAGCATTACAATGCCCTCTCCCTTTCCTGTTTCGGCATTACAATGCCCTCTCCCTTTCCTGTTTCAGCATTACAATGCCCTCTCCCTTTCCTGTTTCAGCATTACAATGCCCCCTCCCTTTCCTGTTATAGCATTACAATGCCCCCTCCCTTTCCTGTTTCAGCATTACAATGCCCTCTCCCTTTCCTGTTTCAGCATTACAATGCCCTCTCCCTTTCCTGTTTCAGCATTACAATGCCCTCTCCCTTTCCTGTTTCAGCATTACAATGCCCTCTCCCTTTCCTGTTTCAGCATTACAATGCCCTCTCCCTTTCCTGTTTCAGCATTACAATGCCCTCTCCCTTTCCTGTTTCAGCATTACAATGCCCCCTCCCTTTCCTGTTATAGCATTACAATGCCCCCTCCCTTTCCTGTTTCAGCATTACAATGCCCTCTCCCTTTCCTGTTTCAGCATTACAATGCCCTCTCCCTTTCCTGTTTCAGCATTACAATGCCCTCTCCCTTTCCTGTTTCAGCATTACAATGCCCCCTCCCTTTCCTGTTTCAGCATTACAATGCCCTCTCCCTTTCCTGTTTCAGCATTACAATGCCCCCTCCCTTTCCTGTTTCAGCATTACAATGCCCTCTCCCTTTCCTGTTTCGGCATTACAATGCCCCCTCCCTTTCCTGTTTCGGCATTACAATGCCCTCTCCCTTTCCTGTTTCAGCATTACAATGCCCCCTCCCTTTCCTGTTTCGGCATTACAATGCCCTCTCCCTTTCCTGTTTCAGCATTACAATGCCCCCTCCCTTTCCTGTTTCAGCATTACAATGCCCTCTCCCTTTCCTGTTTCGGCATTACAATGCCCCCTCCCTTTCCTGTTTCGGCATTACAATGCCCTCTCCCTTTCCTGTTTCGGCATTACAATGCCCTCTCCCTTTCCTGTTTCGGCATTACAATGCCCTCTCCCTTTCCTGTTTCGGCATTACAATGCCCTCTCCCTTTCCTGTTTCGGCATTACAATGCCCTCTCCCTTTCCTGTTTCGGCACTACAATGCCCTCTCCCTTTCCTGTTTCGGCATTACAATGCCCTCTCTCTTTCCTGTTTCGGCATTACAATGCCCTCTCCCTTTCCTGTTTCGGCATTACAATGCCCTCTCCCTTTCCTGTTTCGGCATTACAATGCTCTCTCCCTTTCCTGTTTCAGCATTACAATGCCCTCTCCCTTTCCTGTTTCGGCATTACAATGCCCTCTCCCTTTCCTGTTTCGGCATTACAATGCCCTCTCCCTTTCCTGTTTCGGCATTACAATGCCCCCTCCCTTTCCTGTTTCAGCATTACAATGCCCTCTCCCTTTCCTGTTTCAGCATTACAATGCCCTCTCCCTTTCCTGTTTCAGCATTACAATGCCCTCTCCCTTTCCTGTTTCAGCATTACAATGCCCCCTCCCTTTCCTGTTATAGCATTACAATGCCCCCTCCCTTTCCTGTTTCAGCATTACAATGCCCTCTCCCTTTCCTGTTTCAGCATTACAATGCCCTCTCCCTTTCCTGTTTCAGCATTACAATGCCCTCTCCCTTTCCTGTTTCAGCATTACAATGCCCCCTCCCTTTCCTGTTTCAGCATTACAATGCCCTCTCTCTTTCCTGTTTCGGCATTACAATGCCCTCTCCCTTTCCTGTTTCGGCATTACAATGCCCTCTCCCTTTCCTGTTTCGGCATTACAATGCCCTCTCCCTTTCCTGTTTCGGCATTACAATGCCCTCTCCCTTTCCTGTTTCGGCATTACAATGCCCCCTCCCTTTCCTGTTTCTGCATTACAATGCCCTCTCCCTTTCCTGTTTCGGCATTACAATGCCCTCTCCCTTTCCTGTTTCGGCATTACAATGCCCCCTCCCTTTCCTGTTTCAGCATTACAATTCCATCTCCCTTTCCTGTTTCAGCATTACAATTCCCTCTCCCTTTCCTGTTTCAGCATTACAATTCCCTTTCCCACAAAGCCTGGTCCCGTCCCTCAAGTCAGTGAGGCAACACAGGAAGGAGCAGTGGATGGATTTATTTTAATTTTAAACTGAACCTTTATTTAACTAGTTCATTTATTTCCAACGCTGCAATGACGGGACACACGCAGCATGGATGAATGATCATTAGTCGACGGGATATAAATAGCACTCCCACAGCAATTCTCCATCAATCTGCCGTATGATATGCCAACAAACAAAACAACTATCGAAATGTCTAACAAGATCATTGTGATCATATTGTGGATTTAACCATTTCTAATAATTCCTAATTTACTATAATAAAATAAATTGTTTCCATGTGTAATCTCACATTCACAACATCATAATAAACCATCATCCATTTTAGTATTCAAGATGTATAAAATGAACCTGAAAAATGACTCGATGTCCCCATCTTGTGGCGAAGAAGTATAATACACCTGGAATATTCAACAAATATACAACATGACTCCAATATTAATGCACATGATTTTGGAATATAGTGTATAATTCCAGCATCCTGTAAATGGCTTGACATCAACCAGGTTTCCATCCAACCTTTTTATGTAAGACATTTTTTATGCAAAAAAAGTACTTTTCTGATTTAAAAAAATGCCATCACATCGTAGGAAAGCATTCAGTTTATTAGGCTACAAATTAAATACATGATGAGTAACTTCACAGGGTGGTGAAAGTGCACAGAGATGAGGTTGATGCTCCTTTCAATAAATATCAAGGGTCTTATTCTGGTGACATGATTGTCGATGCTTAGCCGCCATTCGACAAGTAAAATGAATCTTGCACTTTTGTCCATAATAATCTCATCATGCACCTGGCTATATGGCCGGATTTATGGACGGGGCCTATGAGTCCTGGTCCGCCCTATCGTACCTCCTTGCCCATCCAGATAATGTATTTATTTCTAATGTATTTGACCGAGAAAGACTCCATCTCAGATAAAGCATCCGAGAGAGCGAAACAGCTCTGTCTCCGTGTAGACCATATATCTGATACCGTCTGGACATAAGGGGCATGTCATACTGTTTCTGACCAGACAGCATCAGATACACGTTCTACATATAGTGAGACTGAGGGACGCTGGTTCGCTCGCTAGTTTCCGCAGAGAGGAAGAGGTGATGCGTGTACCGACACGGTGAAACACCGCTTCACATTCATTTTCAATGGAAGGAAAGCGGTGACAAATGGCGAGGGACCGTTGGGCAGCGCGAACATGGCGTGGGAGGCGGTGAAAACGTTCAGCCACAGATAGAACGATGAGACAGATATTTCACCGGATGTATAAATGTGAAGCATCCGCTTGGCGTTTCCACTCACCATCATTATGGCAGTGAGAGGAAGCCCAGTGTCCGGCAGTGGGACAAGATGGAAGGATATCGATTTTGGCTGAAATTCTGCACATTTTCTCATCGATGAAACATTTGTATCACAATACAGTTTTCTGTTCCCAAAACTAGAATCTGATATGAACAGAGTGGACTACATTAGACTTTAATCTTTGCTCAAGTTGTTTAAAAGGAGTGTAAAGGTGAATTGAGTTATTGCACACAGAGTAGGCGTTCCCTAACGGAAATATGCAGATATCTTCTTGAACGGGCCAATAGGATAGAAACAATAGAACAATAAGTACAGGACAAACGAAAGGAGGGTGCGGGGCCGTGAGTATCAGTGAAGGCTTTATTGATTTTGTCCTAAAATGAAGTTACTAAAAGTAAACTTAAGTTATCGAAGTGCAGTGCCATGTTTGGTGGAGCATAGAGAACAAGGAGTGTAACGTTAGACCGGAACACAGACCAGCCGTCCGCTAGATGGCAGTGTATTCCTAACTCTCTCCTCAAGCTGCACTTTGCCCTACAGCCGAGCAACAGGTAAACACGGAAGTAACGCACTTGCTGCCAATAAAATACATACAAAAAAATCGATAATTTGACTTTTAAAACATATATTTAATGCCATGATTTTGTCCATAAATACACACATATTTAACTTATTTAGTGAGGTCGTTATTGAGCGTTAAAGTTTACAGGACAATGTATAATAAAGCGTCTGGATATCAGTCTTTACCGCAACGAGATTTGATCACAGCCAAACCGGGGTTGTTCGTGGCGACAGAAAGCTTCGTCCAATCTCCATTCCACCATCATAAAGGACATTCGTTTGACTACATCCCCAATGTTAGAGACAACGACTACAGTGGTAAGTATTGGCTAAATGAATGCACGACTCGTTAGTTAGATAACGTTACATACAACGTCGGTACTAGCTACCTAACACATCGTTGCTCAGTTTTTTTCCAGCAATTTCTTCTTGCAACAACAGCTGTCATATGTTAGCTTGGTATGCAAGTACTGTATTGTAGTAGTGATCCACGCTATACTCGAGACCAAGGTTCGTTTCCCATTCCCCCCTGTTTGCTACACTGGTGTCAGAAGTAGGATGGCGGGAGGCCAACGCAACGCGTATGCGGACATGTGAAGTGGCTTGAAAGAAAGTTGTAGCATGCGGGCACGAGCCTTCCCGTTAGCGGTGGGCAGTGTAGCGATATTGGTGCAATGCGTTCACACCGAACACCCGCTCCATCTGTTCTCTACACTATTTATAATTATGATTAGGTAGACTGTGATGGACTGGTTCGTATTTCTCAAATGTATTTGATTAGCTCCAAGATCAAACCTAACATCTCTTCTCTATTCTCCAGACTCCACTCAGGGATGGCTGTCCTGGATCTGCAATGTTATTGTCTGCTTCATGGTCTATATCTGCACCTTCATAACCTTCCCCATATCAGGCTGGTTCGTACTGAAGGTAACACACACCTTCATACCCTTCCCATATCAGGCTGGTTCGTACTGAAGGGAACACACTATCTCTGTTGATTTATTAACAGGAATATCTGTCCTACAGGTTGTCCCTAACTACCAGCGCATCGTAGTGTTTCGTCTGGGCAGAGTACGTCCTCCTAAAGGGCCAGGAGTGGTGTTGCTTCTGCCTCTTATTGACCAATGGCAGAGAGTTGACCTACGAACCCGGGCCTTCAACATCCCTCCATGCCAGGTACACGCACACACACACACACACACACACACACACACACACACACACACAATCTAGCTCAAACATTAATGATGTGCAGGGTACAAATCAAACTGCTGTTTTTAGTTCTGACTGTCTGCTAAAGGACTCAAATGTAAATTATAGTGCCCTAAGTAACCACTACTCCACACCAACACATCTACAGGTCACCACTACAGAGCACTGACACAGGTCCCTGCCAGGGACGGCGGTGTGGTGTCTGTAGGAGCAGATATCTAGTTATATAACTCTCTCTATAACAGTTATAACCCTCTCTATAACAGTTATAACCCACTATAACAGTTATAACCCTCTCTATTACAGTTATAATCTCTATAACAGTTATAACCCTCTCTATTACAGTTATAATCTCTATAACAGTTATAACCCTCTCTATAACAGTTATAACCCGCTATAACAGTTATAACCCTCTCTATTACAGTTATAATCTCTAACAGTTATAATCTCTAACAGTTATAACCCTCTCTATAACAGTTATAACCCTCTCTCTGCTGCGGTATAAACAGGTTACTACCAGGGACGGAGGTGTGGTGTCTGTAGGGGCAGATATCCAGTTCCGTATCTGGAGCCCGGTGATGTCAGTGGTGTCGGTTCAGGATCTTAACGCCTCCACACGCCTCACTGCCCACAACGCCATGACAACCAGCCTGGGCAGGAAGAGCGTCAGGGAGATTCAGACTGAGAGAATCAAACTGGGAGAATACCTTGGGGTGAGGCAGCAGTACACATCATTCACTGAACAAAAATAGCAACTCAACATGCAACAATTTTCAGAGATTTTTACTGAGTTACAGTTCACATGAGGAAATCAGTCAATTTATATAAATGTATTAGGCCCTAATCTATGGATTTCACATGACTGGGAATACAGATATGCATCTGTTGGTCACAGATACCTTTAATAAAAAGGTAGGGGTGTGGATCAGAAAACCAGTCAGTATTTGGTGTGATCAGAAAACCAGTCAGTATCTGGTGTGGATCAGAGAACCAGTCAGTATCTAGTGTGACCATTTGCCTCATGCAGCGCGACACATCTCCTTCACATAGAGTTGATCAGGCTGTTGATCGTGGCCTGTGTTGTCCCACTCCTCTTCAATGGCTGCTGAGTTACTGGATATTGGTGGGAATTGGAACACGCTGTTGTACACGTCAATCCAGAGCATCCCAAACATGCTCAATGGGTGACATGTCTGGTGAGTATGCAGGCCATGGAAGAACTGGGACATTTTCAGCTTCCAGGAATTGTGTACAGATCCTTGCAACATGGGGCCGTGCATTATCATGCTGAAGCATGAGGTGATGGGAGGATGAATGGCACGACAATGGGTCTCAGGATCTCGTCACGGTATGGGGCACTCTGTTCATAACGTTGACATCAGCAAATCGCTCGCCCACATGATGCCATACACGTGGTCTGTGGTTGTGTGGCAGGTTGAACGTACTGCCAAATGCACGCTCCCTCAAATTGAGACATCTGTGGCATTGTTTTGTGTGACAAAACGGCACATTTTAGAGTGGCCTTTTATTGTCCCCAGCACAAGGTGCACCTATGAAATGATTATGATTTTTAATCAGCTTCTTGATACGCCACACCTTTCAGGTGGATGGATTATCTTGGCAAAGGAGAAATGCTCACTAACAGGGATGTAAACAAATTTGGGGCCAAAATGTTAGAGAAAGAAGCTTTTTGTGCTTACAGAATATTTCAGGGATATTTTATTTCAGCTCATGAAATATGAGACACTTAACATGTTGCATTTATATTTTTGTTCAGTGTATTTAAATATAACACTTAATATGCATTCGTGCTGGGCGATATGGCAAAAATATAATTTCACATTATTTTTCAAATTTATGACAGTTTTATGTTAGTAGTGTGTCACCCTAGGGTGACAACACATAACATTCTAAGTGATTTCAATGGGTCTTTCTCCATTCTGATTGGTTTATAGCAGGGATGGGCAACTTTGATGGGGGTGAGACCACAAAAAACTGCAGTGGCTCGTGGGCTGCAGTGGCTCGTGGGTCTGCGTATCTACATCCATCCATACTACAGGTTTAAATAGCTGGATAGTTAGACTAACTTACAATTTACCCATTTTGTTCAATTAAACTTCAACCCCAAAAAGATTTCAGCATTTTCATTCATTTCTGTATTTCCTGCACTCATCTGAGATCATTTCCACACTGCCACACAGGGCTGCAAGATATGGGCAAATAAATCTAGGTTTTATTTGTTAACCTAATATTGCAAATGCGATTTAGATCAAAACTCTTGGATGAACTGTTGGAAATATAATGATTAATTCTAATTCTATAGTTAGAATATTATAGAGGGCACTTTGAATACAGTGTTTGACATGACAACAAATGAAAATGCCAGGGAGGAGTTATTGTGACAGGGGTAGGAACCAAAGTGTTGGTCAGCGTTTTCTAGGGGACCCTATAATCTTTGGCTACATTAAATGTTTTCTCTTAGCTACTTCACGTAGCCAGAGAAATGGTATGAGGTTAGTATCATAGCGTCTCTCTCCATTGAAAACAGACGGTTGACCTCAACAACCCTCATCAAATATAAAAAACAAAAATAATAATAATTATAATATTGAGATGTATCCACCAATCCAAAGAAAGGATAGGCGGGAGCTAGACAGCCCTCCGTGCCGCTTTGTGGACAATGATTCCCATTGTCAGGGTTGAGAGACATGTATCTTGTCAGTATATCCATAATCTTTGACGTAGCAATATCACATTTAACAAACCAAACATTGAAATACCGTTATAGAAGGTCAAGTGAAAAGCCAAACTGATATATAGTAAAATACAGTCTTATCGCCCAGCCCTAATATGCATCAGGTCACAGTTATCATCTAATCTGTTAGGGTCACTGTATCTTGGTATGTTAGTACTCATAACATCTCTTGTACCGTTGAAGTGGATGTTCCCTCTCTCCATCTTCCCTCACTTCCTCTCTCCTCGCCTCCTTCTGAAAACCCATTGCAGTTCCTCCGTTTAGGTCCTCTCCTACAAAGTGTTTTATAGAAGGAGAGAGGATGTGAAATCACCGTGGTTTCTTAACCTTTTTTTCCCAGATGGACATCAATGAGATGACCAAGCCCTGGGGTCTGGAGGTAGACAGGGTGGAGCTGACTGTAGGTGCTGTCCTGAAGCCCCCAGAGGACCATTCATCTGGGCCTGGCTCGGTCATCCTACCCCCCTCTATTCCTGGTCTCGAGGGCCTGGCCGGACCCATACAACAACTGGCTATGCACTTCCTGGGCAATATGGCTGGCGGTAACAATGGAGCTCCCCTGGTTAGGACAGGTACAGTCACAATGGACTTCCCCTGGTTAGGACAGGTACAGTCACAATGGACCTCCCCTGGTTAGGACAGGTACAGTCACATAGTAACAATGGACCTCCCCTGGTTAGGACAGATACAGTCACATAGTAACAATGGACCTCCCCTGATTAGGACAGGTACAGTCACATAGTAACAATGGACCTCCCCTGGTTAGGACAGGTACAGTAACATAGTAACAATGGAGCCCCCCTGGTTAGGACAGGTACAGTCACATAGTAACAATGGACCTCCCCTGGTTAGGACAGGTACAGTAACATAGTAACAATGGAGCCCCCCTGGTTAGGACAGGTACAGTCACATAGTAACAATGGACCTCCCCTGGTTAGGACAGGTACAGTCACATAGTAACAATGGACCTCCCCTGGTTAGGACAGGTACAGTAACATAGTAACAATGGAGCCCCCCTGGTTAGGACAGGTACAGTCACATAGTAACAATGGACCTCCCCTGGTTAGGACAGGTACAGTTACATAGTAACAATGGAGCCCCCCTGGTTAGGACAGGTACAGTCACAATGGACCTCCCTTGGTTAGGACAGGTACAGTCACATAGTAACAATGGAGCTCCCCTGGTTAGGACAGGTAGAGTAACAATAGAGCTACCCTGGTTAGGACAGGTACAGTAACACAGTCACAATGGAGCTCCCCTAGTTAGGACAGGTACAGTTACACAGTCACAATGGAGCTCCCCTGGTTAGGACAGGTACAGTCACAATGGACCTTCCCTGGTTAGGACAGGTACAGTCACAATGGACCTCCCCTGGTTAGGACAGGTACAGTCACATAGTAACAATGGACCTCCCCTGGTTAAGACAGGTACAGTCACAATGGACCTTCCCTGGTTAGGACAGGTACAGTCACAATGGACCTCCCCTGGTTAGGACAGGTACAGTCACATAGTAACAATGGACCTCCCCTGGTTAAGACAGGTACAGTCACAATGGACCTTGCCTGGTTAGGACAGGTACAGTCACAATGGACCTTCCCTGGTTAGGACAGGTACAGTCACAATGGACCTTCCCTGGTTAGGACAGGTACAGTTACAATGGAGCTCCCCTGGTTAGGACAGGTACAGTAACACAGTCACAATGGAGCTCCCCTGGTTAGGACAGATAGTCACACAGTAACAATGGACCTTCCCTGGTTAGGACAGGTACAGTTACATAGTAACAATGGACCTCCCCTGGTTAGGACAGGTACAGTAACAATAGAGCTACCCTGGTTAGGACAGGTACAGTTACAAAGTAACAATGGACCTTCCCTGGTTAGGACAGGTACAGTTACACAGTCACAATGGAGCTCCCCTGGTTAGGACAGGTACAGTCACAATGGACCTCCCCTGGTTAGGACAGATACAGTCACAATGGACCTCCCCTGGTTAGGACAGATACAGTCACAATGGACCTCCCCTGGTTAGGACAGGTACAGTCACCCAGTAAACCTGTTTTCATTAGTAACACCTTCACCTGGGTAGTGTTGATGAGGGCACTTAGAAAGCTAGGTGGGACAACCTCATATCACAGTCATAGTCAGTACATGCATCTTCAGATAGCTAGGTGGACCAGTCATAGTCAGTACATTCATCTCCAGATAGCTAGGTGGACCAGTCATAGTCAGTACATTCATCTCCAGGTAGCTAGGTGGACCAGTCATAGTCAGTACATTCATCTCCAGATAGCTAGGTGGACCAGTCATAGTCAGTACATTCATCTCCAGGTAGCTAGGTGGACCAGTCATAGTCAGTACATTCATCTCCAGATAGCTAGGTGGACCAGTCATAGTCAGTACATTCATCTCCAGATAGCTAGGTGGACCAGTCATAGTCAGTACATTCATCTCCAGGTAGCTAGGTGGACCAGTCATAGTCAGTACATTCATCTCCAGATAGCTAGGTGGACCAGTCATAGTCAGTACATTCATCTCCAGATAGCTAGGTGGACCAGTCATAGTCAGTACATTCATCTCCAGATAGCTAGGTGGACCAGTCATAGTCAGGACATTCATCTCCAGATAGCTAGGTGGACCAGTCATAGTCAGTACATTCACCTTCAGATAGCTAGGTGGACCAGTCATAGTCAGTACATTCATCTCCAGATAGCTAGGTGGACCAGTCATAGTCAGTAACTAGACAAGTCAGTTAAGAACATATTATTATTTACAATGACGGCCTACCCTGACGCCTCTAACACTGAGATGCAGTGCCTTTGACCGCTGCGCCACTCAGGAGGTGTGTCCAAACTTATATATATATATATATATACACACAGTGGGGAGAACAAGTATTTGATACACTGCCGATTTTGCAGGTTTTCCTACTTACAAAGCATGTAGAGGTCTGTAATCTGTGATTTTTAAGTAATTAATTAGCATTTTATTGCCTGACATAAGTATTTGATACATCAGAAAAGCAGAACTTAATAGTTGGTACAGAAACCTTTTTTTGCAATTACAGAGATCATACCTGAGATCATTTCCTGTAGTTGTTGACCAGGTTTGCACACACTGCAGCAGGGATTTTGGCCCACTCCTCCATACAGACCTTCTCCAGATCCTTCAGGTTTCGGGGCTGTCGCTGGGCAATATGGACTTTCAGCTCCCTTCAAAGATTTGCTATCGGGTTCAGATCTGGAGACTAGCTAGGCCACTCCAGGACCTTGAGATGCTTCTTACGGAGCCACTCCTTAGTTGCCCTGGCTGTGTGTTTCGGGTCATTGTAATGCTGGAAGACCCAGCCACGACCCATCTTCAATGCTCTTACTGAGGGAAGGAGGTTGTTGGCCAAGATCTCGTGATACATGGCCCCAACCATCCTTCCCTCAATACGGTGCAGTTGTCCTGTCCCCTTTGCAGAAAAGCATCCCCAAAGAATGATGTTTCCACCTCCATGCTTCACGGTTGGGATGGTGTTCTTGGGGTTGTACTCATCCGTCTTCTTCCTCCAAACACAGTGAGTGGAGTTTAGACCAAAAAGCTCTATTTTTGTCTCATCAGACCACATGACCTTCTCCCATTCCTCCTCTGGATCATCCAGATGGTCATTGGCAAACTTCAGACGGGCCTGTACATGCGCTGGCTTGAGCAGGGGGACCTTGCGTGCGCTGCAGGATTTTAATCCATGACGGCGTAGTGTGTTACTAATGGTTTTCTTTGAGACTGTGGTCCCAGTTCTCTTCAGGTCATTGACCAGCTCCTGTCGTGTAGTTTTGGGCTGATCCCTCACCTTCCTCATGATCATTGATGCCCCACGAGGTGAGATCTTGCATGGAGCCCCAGACCGAGGGTGATTGACCGTCATCTTGAACTTCTTCCATTTTCTTATAATTGCGCCAACAGTTGTTGCCTTCTCACCAAGCTGCTTGCCTATTGTCCTGTAGCCCATCCTAGCCTTGTGCAGGTCTACAATTTGATATCTGATGCCCTTATACAGCCCTCTGGTCTTGGCCATTGTGGAGAGGTTGGAGTCTGTTTGATTGAGTGTGTGGACAGGTGTCTTTTATACAGGTAACGAGTTCAAACAGGTGCAGTTAATACAGGTAATGAGTGGAGAACAGGAGGGCTTCTTAAAGAAAAACTAACAGGTCTGTGAGAGCCGGAATTCTTACTGATTGGTAGGTGAGCAAATACTTATGTCATGCAATAAAATGCAAATGAATTACTTACAAATCATACAATGTGATTTTCTGTAGTTTTGTTTTAGGTTACGTCTCTCACAGTTGAAGTGTACCTATGATAAAAATTACAGACCTCTACATGCTTTGTAAGTAGGAAAACCTGCAAAATCGGCAGGGTATCAAATACTTGTTCTCCCCACTGTGTGTATATATACAGTACCAGTCAAAAGTTTGGGCACACCTACTCATTCAAGTTTTACATTTTATTTTTACTATACAGCATCAGCTTATCTGTATCTCTGTGTCCTCAGAGGACAGCATCAGCTTATCTGTATCTCTGTGTCCTCAGAGGACAGCATCAGCTTCTCAGACGAGGTGAGCAGTGCTCCCCTGGCTATAAGTCGTACCGGAGCTGTAACCAGGCCCATGTCAGTGCTGGAACTGTACGAGGGCCTTCTCCTCTCAGAGTCTCTGGTCAGTCAGGTGGGAGCCTGCTTCCTGTTCCTCCTCCAATCGCCTGACGGACAACAGACAAGCTATTACGTAGACCTCAGCCAAGGTGAGACAACGACAAACTGTCATCCTATAGAGTCTTATAGGGCCGGTTTCCCAGACTTGTTCTGGACAAAAAGCATTCTCCGATGATGATTTCTTCTAGGTCTGGGAAACTGGCGTGAAAGTTTTTGCAAACATATTATTTGGCCCTCCTTTGTCATGTAAAGCAAATGACTTGACCTCTGTAGTTATGGTAACAGTCTCTATCCCTCCGGCCTGTGTTTTATAAGATAAACCTTTTTAGGGCCAGTTTCCCCAGACACATTCGTCCCTCATGAAAGATAACTTTCAATAGGATTTAACATGCTTTCTGGTTTAGGGCTTAGTCTGTATTTAGTAAGTCATTATCCCATCATCTCTGTCAGATATGTTGCTTTTGTGTCCAAACTGCATTTCAGAGTAACAGACTAACAGAGTAACAGAGTAACAAACTAACAGTGAGTTCCCCTCCTCCTCTGTGTGTAGGTAGTGGCTCAGCCGGACCAGGGTCCCCTCCAGAGGGCCAGGTACCAGACGTCACCCTCAGTATGACGGACCAGGACCTGCTGGCTATGTTCGAGGGAACCCTACGACCCTTCGCAGCCTACTCCACTGGGCGACTCAAGGTCCAGGGAGACCTGAAGACTGCCATGAAGCTGGAGGAAGTCATCAAGCTACACCGGCCTTAACCACTGGCTTCAGACCTGTCCTTATACAAATACCAGGTCCTAGAAATACATGGTTCAGGTCTTAACCACTGGCTTCAGACCTGTCCTTATACAAATACCAGGTCCTAGAAATACATGGTTCTGACCTTAACCACTGGCTTCAGACCTGTCCTTATACAAATACCAGGTCCTAGAAATACATGGTTCTGACCTTAACCACTGGCTTCAGACCTGTCCTTATACAAATACCAGGTCCTAGAAATACATGGTTCTGACCTTAACCACTGGCTTCAGACCTGCCTTTATACAAATACCAAGTCCTAGAAATACATGGTTCTGACCTTAACCACTGGCTTCAGACCTGCCTTTATATAAATACCAGGTCCTAGAAATACATGGTTCTGACCTTAACCACTGGCTTCAGACCTGCCCTTATACAAATACCAGGTCCTAGAAATACATGGTTCTGACGTTAACCACTGGCTTCAGACCTGCCCTTATATACATACCAGGTCCTAGAAATACATGGTTCTGACCTTAACCACTGGCTTCAGACCTGCCTTTATACAAATACCAAGTCCTAGAAATACATGGTTCTGACCTTAACCACTGGCTTCAGACCTGTCCTTATACAAATACCAGGTCCTGACGTTAACCACTGGCTTCAGACCTGTCCTTATATACATACCAGGTCCTAGAAATACATGGTTCTGACCTTAACCACTGGCTTCAGACCTGTCCTTATATACATACCAGGTCCTAGAAATACATGGTTCTGACCTTAACCACTGGCTTCAGGCCTGCCTTTATACAAATACCAAGTCCTAGAAATACATGGTTCTGACGTTAACCACTGGCTTCAGACCTGTCCTTATACAAATACCAGGTCCTAGAAATACATGGTTCAGGTCTTAACCACTGTCTTCAGACCTGTCCTTATACAAATACCAGGTCCTAGAAACACATGGTTCAAGCCTTAACCACTGGCTTCAGGCCTGCCTTTATACAAATACCAGGTCCTAGAAATACATGGTTCAGGCCTTAACCACTGTCTTCAGACCTGTCCTTATACAAATACCAGGTCCTAGAAATACATGGTTCTGACCTTAACCACTGGCTTCAGACCTGTCCTTATACAAATACCAGGTCCTAGAAATACATGGTCACTAATAACAGTTCATATAGACCCATCTCTTTGATGTTGTGGTTTAAAAAGTAACATTGATGACAAGCATGTCAATCTCTCATGGCTCAAAGTGGAAGAGAGATTTGACTTCCTCATTACGTGTTTTTGTATGAAGTGTTGACAAGCTGAAGGTAGCGAGCTGTCTGTTTGAACTGCTGGCACACAGCTCGGATAAAAATGCATACCCCACAAGACATGCCACCAGAGGTCTCTTCACAGTCCCCAAGTACAGAACAGACTATGGGAGGTGCACAGTACTACATAGAGCCATGACTACATGGAACTCTATTCCACAGTGCTACATAGAGACATGACTACATGGAACTCTATTCCACAGTACTACATAGAGCCCTGACTACATGGAACTCTATTCCACAGTACTACATAGAGCCATGACTACATGGAACTCTATTCCACATCAGGTAACTGATGCAACAGTAGAATCAGATTTAAAAAACAGATCAAAATACACCTTATGGAACAGCTGGTACTGTGAAGAGACACACACATTGGCACAGACACATGCATACACACACACGATAACATACGCACTATACACACACATACATTTAGTACTGTAGATATGTGGTAGTGGTGGAGTAGGGGCCCGAGGGCACACAGTGTGTTGTGTATTCTGTAATAAATATATTGGGGGCCTGAGGGCACACAGAGTGTTGTGAAATCTGTGAGTGTGTTTTTAAAATTATGTAAGCTGCCTTGATTTTGCTGGACCCCAGGAAGAGTAGCTGCTGCCTTGGCAGGAACTAATGGGGATTCTTAATAAACCCCAGGAAGAGTAGCTGCTGCCTTGGCAGGAACTAATGGGGATCCATAATAAACACTAATGGGGATCCATAATAAACCAGAGGAAGAGTAGCTGCTGCCTTGGCAGGAACTAATGGGGATCCATAATAAACCCCAGGAAGAGTAGCTGCTGCCTTGGCAGGAACTAATGGGGATCCTTAATAAACCCCAGGAAGAGTAGCTGCTGCCTTGGCAGGAACTAATGGGGATCCATAATAAACACTAATGGGGATCCATAATAAACCCCAGGAAGAGTAGCTGCTGCCTTGGCAGGAACTAATGGGGATCCATAATAAACCACAGGAAGAGTAGCTGCTATCTTGGCAGGAACTAATGGGGATCCGTAATAAACCCCAGGAAGAGTAGCTGCTGCCTTGGCAGGAACTAATGGGGAACCATAATAAACACTAATGGGCATCCATAATAAACCCCAGAAAGAGTAGCTGCTGCCTTGGCAGGAACTAATTGGGATCCATAATAAACCACAGGAAGAGTAGCTGCTGCCTTGGCAGGAACTAATGGGGATCCATAATAACCCTCAGGAAGAGTAGCTGCTGCCTTGGCAGGAACTAATGGGGAACCATAATAAACCCCAGGAAGAGGAGCAGCTGCCTTGGCAGGAACTAATGGGGATCCATAATAAACACCAGGAAGAATAGCTGTTGCCTTGGCAGGAACTAATGGGGATCCATAATAAACACCAGGAAGAATAGCTGCTGCCTTGGCAGGAACTAATGGGCATCCATAATAAACCCAGGAAGAGGAGCTGCTGCCTTGGCAGGAACTAATGGGAATCCAAAATAAAACCCAGGAAGAGTAGCTGCTTCCTTGGCAGGAAATAATGGGGATCCTTAATAAACCCCAGGAAGAGTAGCTGCTGCCTTGGCAGGAACTAATGGGGATCCATAATAAACACTAATGGGGATCCATAATAAACCCCAGAAAGAGTAGCTGCTGCCTTGGCAGGAACTAATGGGGATCCATAATAAACCACAGGAAGAGTAGCTGCTGCCTTGGCAGGAACTAATGGGGAACCATAATAAACCCCAGGAAGAGGAGCTGCTGCCTTGGCAGGAACTAATGGGGATCCATAATAAACACCAGGAAGAGTAGCTGCTGCCTTGGCAGGAACTAATGGGGATCCATAATAAACACGAATGGGGATCCATAACAAACCCCAGGAAGAGTAGCTGCTGCCTTGGCAGGAACTAATGGGGATCCATAATAACCCCCAGGAAGAGTAGCTGCTGCCTTGGCAGGAACTAATGGGGAACCATAATAAACCCCAGGAAGAGGAGCAGCTGCCTTGGCAGGAACTAATGGGGATCCATAATAAACACCAGGAAGAATAGCTGTTGCCTTGGCAGGAACTAATGGGGATACATAATAAACACCAGGAAGAATAGCTGTTGCCTTGGCAGGAACTAATGGGGATCCATAATAAACCCAGGAAGAGTAGCTGCTTCCTTGGCAGGAACTAATGGGGATCCTTAATAAACCCCAGGAAGAGGAGCTGCTGCCTTGGCAGGAACTAATGGGCATCCATAATAAACCCCAGGAAGAGTAGCTGCTGCCTTGACAGGGACTAATGGGGATCCATAATAAACCCCAGGAAGAGTAGCTTCTGCCTTGGCAGGAACTAATGGGGAACCATAATAAACCCCAGGAAGAGGAGCAGCTGCCTTGGCAGGAACTAATGGGGATCCATAATAAACACCAGGAAGAATAGCTGTTGCCTTGGCAGGAACTAATGAGGATCCATAATAAACCCAGGAAGAGGAGCTGCTGCCTTGGCAGGAACTAATGGGCATCCATAATAAACCCCAGGAAGAGTAGCTGCTGCCTTGACAGGGACTAATGGGGATCCATAATAAACACTAATGGGGATCCATAACAAACCCCAGGAAGAGTAGCTGCTGCCTTGGCAGTAACTAATGGGGATCCATAATAAACCCCAGGAAGAGTAGCTTCTGCCTTGGCAGGAACTAATGGGGAACCATAATAAACCCCAGGAAGAGGAGCAGCTGCCTTGGCAGGAACTAATGGGGATCCATAATAAACACCAGGAAGAATAGCTGTTGCCTTGGCAGGAACTAATGAGGATCCATAATAAACCCAGGAAGAGTAGCTGCTGCCTTGGCAGGAACTAATGGGGAACCATAATAAACCCCAGGAAGAGGAGCAGCTGCCTTGGCAGGAACTAATGGGGATCCATAATAAACACCAGGAAGAATAGCTGTTGCCTTGGCAGGAACTAATGGGGATGCATAATAAATACCAGGAAGAATAGCTGTTGCCTTGGCAGGAACTAATGGGGATCCATAATAAACCCAGGAAGAGTAGCTGCTTCCTTGGCAGGAACTAATGGGGATCCTTAATAAACCCCAGGAAGAGGAGCTGCTGCCTTGGCAGGAACTAATGGGCATCCATAATAAACCCCAGGAAGAGTAGCTGCTGCCTTGACAGGGACTAATGGGGATCCATAATAAACACTAATGGGGATCCATAACAAACCCCAGGAAGAGTAGCTGCTGCCTTGGCAGTAACTAATGGGGATCCATAATAAACCCCAGGAAGAGTAGCTTCTGCCTTGGCAGGAACTAATGGGGAACCATAATAAACCCCAGGAAGAGGAGCAGCTGCCTTGGCAGGAACTAATGGGGATCCATAATAAACACCAGGAAGAATAGCTGTTGCCTTGGCAGGAACTAATGAGGATCCATAATAAACCCAGGAAGAGGAGCTGCGGCCTTGGCAGGAACTAATGGGCATCCATAATAAACCCCAGGAAGAGTAGCTGCTGCCTTGACAGGGACTAATGGGGATCCATAATAAACACTAATGGGGATCCATAACAAACCCCAGGAAGAGTAGCTGCTGCCTTGGCAGTAACTAATGGGGATCCATAATAAACCCCAGGAAGAGTAGCTTCTGCCTTGGCAGGAACTAATGGGGAACCATAATAAACCCCAGGAAGAGGAGCAGCTGCCTTGGCAGGAACTAATGGGGATCCATAATAAACACCAGGAAGAATAGCTGTTGCCTTGGCAGGAACTAATGAGGATCCATAATAAACCCAGGAAGAGTAGCTGCTTCCTTGGCAGGAACTAATGGGGATCCATAATAAACCCCAGGAAGAGTAGCTGCTGCCTCGGCAGGAACTAATGGGGATCCATAATAAACCCCAGGAAGAGTAGCTGCTGCCTCGGCAGAAAATAATGGGGATCCATAATAAACCCCAGGAAGAGTAGCTGCTGCCTTGGCAGGAACTAATGGGGAACCATAATAAACCCCAGGAAGAGGAGCAGCTGCCTTGGCAGGAACTAATGGGCATCCATAATAAACACCAGGAAGAGTAGCTGTTGCTTTGGCAGGAACTAATGGGGATCCATAATAAACACCAGGAAGAATAGCTGTTGCCTTGGCAGGAACTAATGAGGATCCATAATAAACCCAGGAAGAGTAGCTGCTTCCTTGGCAGGAACTAATGGGGATCCATAATAAACCCCAGGAAGAGTAGCTGCTGCCTCGGCAGGAACTAATGGGGATCCATAATAAACCCCAGGAAGAGTAGCTGCTGCCTCGGCAGAAAATAATGGGGATCCATAATAAACCCCAGGAAGAGTAGCTGCTGCCTTGGCAGGAACTAATGGGGAACCATAATAAACCCCAGGAAGAGGAGCAGCTGCCTTGGCAGGAACTAATGGGCATCCATAATAAACACCAGGAAGAGTAGCTTTTGCTTTGGCAGGAACTAATGGGGATCCATAATAAACCCCAGGAAGAGTAGCTGCTGCCTCGGCAGGAACTAATGGGGATCCATAATAAACCCCAGGAAGAGTAGCTGCTGCCTTGGCAGGAACTAATGGGGATCCTTAAAAAACCCCAGGAAGAAGAGCTGCTGCCTTGGCAGGAACTAATGGGCATCCATAATAAACACCAGGAAGAGTAGCTGTTGCTTTGGCAGGAACTAATGGGGATCCATAATAAACCCCAGGAAGAGTAGCTGCTGCCTCGGCAGGAACTAATGGGGATCCATAATAAACCCCAGGAAGAGTAGCTGCTGCCTCGGCAGAAAATAATGGGGATCCATAATAAACCCCAGGAAGAGTAGCTGCTGCCTTGGCAGGAACTAATGGGGAACCATAATAAACCCCAGGAAGAGGAGCAGCTGCCTTGGCAGGAACTAATGGGGATCCATAATAAACCCCAGGAAGAGTAGCTGCTGCCTTGGCAGGAACTAATGGGCATCCATAATAAACACCAGGAAGAGGAGCTGCTGCCTTGGCAGGAATTAATGGGAATCCAAAATAAACCCCAGGAAGCGTAGCAGCTGCATTGGCAGGAACTCATGGGAATCCATAATAAACACCAGGAAGAATAGCTGTTGCCTTGGCAGGAACTAATGGGGATCCATAATAAACCGAGGAAGAGTAGCTGCTTCCTTGGCAGGAAATAATGGGGATCCTTAATAAACCCCAGGAAGAGGAGCTGCTGCCTTGGCAGGAACTAATGGGGATCCATAATAAACACCAGGAAGAGTAGCTGCTGCCTTGGCAGGAACTAATGGGGATCCTTAATAAACCCCAGGAAGAGTAGCTGCTGACTTGGCAGAAACGAATGGGAATCCAAAATAAACCCCAGGAAGATTAGCTGCTGCCTTGGCAGGGACTAATGGGGATCCATAATAAACACTAATGGGGATCCATAACAAACCCCAGGAAGAGTAGCTGCTGCCTTGGCAGGAACTAATGGGGATCCATAATAAACCCCAGGAAGAGTAGCTTCTGCCTTGGCAGGAACTAATGGGGAACCATAATAAACCCCAGGAAGAGGAGCAGCTGCCTTGGCAGGAACTAATGGGGATCCATAATAAACACCAGGAAGAATAGCTGTTGCCTTGGCAGGAACTAATGGGGATCCATAATAAACCCAGGAAGAATAGCTGTTGCCTTGGCAGGAACTAATGGGGATCCATAATAAACCCAGGAAGAGTAGCTGCTTCCTTGGCAGGAACTAATGTGGATCCTTAATAAACCCCAGGAAGAGGAGCTGCTGCCTTGGCAGGAACTAATGGGCATCCATAATAAACCCCAGGAAGAGTAGCTGCTGCCTTGGCAGGAACTAATGGGAATCCAAAATAAAACCCAGGAAGAGTAGCTGCTGCCTTGGCAGGAACTGATGGGGATCCATAATAAACCCAGGAAGAGTAGCTGCTTCCTTGGCAGGAAATAATGGGGATCCTTAATAAACCCAAGGGAGGGGAGCTGCTGCCTTGGCAGGAACTAATGGGGATCCATAATAAACACCAGGAAGAGTAGCTGCTGCCTTGGCAGGAACTAATGGGGAACCATAATAAACCCCAGGAAGAGTAGCTGCTGCCTTGGCAGGAACTAATGGGGATCCATAATAAACCCCAGGAAGAGCAGCTGCTGACTTGGCAGAAACGAATGGGAATCCAAAATAAACCCCAGGAAGATTAGCTGCTGCCTTGGCAGGGACTAATGGGGATCCATAATAAACACTAATGGGGATCCATAACAAACCCCAGGAAGAGTAGCTGCTGCCTTGGCAGTAACTAATGGGGATCCATAATAAACCCCAGGAAGAGTAGCTTCTGCCTTGGCAGGAACTAATGGGGAACCATAATAAACCCCAGGAAGAGGAGCAGCTGCCTTGGCAGGAACTAATGGGGATCCATAATAAACACCAGGAAGAATAGCTGTTGCCTTGGCAGGAACTAATGAGGATCCATAATAAACCCAGGAAGAGTAGCTGCTTCCTTGGCAGGAACTAATGGGGATCCTTAAAAAACCCCAGGAAGAAGAGCTGCTGCCTTGGCAGGAACTAATGGGCATCCATAATAAACACCAGGAAGAGTAGCTGTTGCTTTGGCAGGAACTAATGGGGATCCATAATAAACCCCAGGAAGAGTAGCTGCTGCCTCGGCAGGAACTAATGGGGATCCATAATAAACCCCAGGAAGAGTAGCTGCTGCCTCGGCAGAAAATAATGGGGATCCATAATAAACCCCAGGAAGAGTAGCTGCTGCCTTGGCAGGAACTAATGGGGAACCATAATAAACCCCAGGAAGAGGAGCAGCTGCCTTGGCAGGAACTAATGGGGATCCATAATAAACCCCAGGAAGAGTAGCTGCTGCCTTGGCAGGAACTAATGGGCATCCATAATAAACACCAGGAAGAGGAGCTGCTGCCTTGGCAGGAATTAATGGGAATCCAAAATAAACCCCAGGAAGCGTATCAGCTGCATTGGCAGGAACTCATGGGAATCCATAATAAACACCAGGAAGAATAGCTGTTGCCTTGGCAGGAACTAATGGGGATCCATAATAAACCGAGGAAGAGTAGCTGCTTCCTTGGCAGGAAATAATGGGGATCCTTAATAAACCCCAGGAAGAGGAGCTGCTGCCTTGGCAGGAACTAATGGGGATCCATAATAAACACCAGGAAGAGTAGCTGCTGCCTTGGCAGGAACTAATGGGGATCCTTAATAAACCCCAGGAAGAGTAGCTGCTGCCTTGGCAGGAACTAATGGGGATCCATAATAAACACTAATGGGGATCCATAATAAACCCCAGAAAGAGTAGCTGCTGCCTTGGCAGGAACTAATGGGGATCCATAATAAACCACAGGAAGAGTAGCTGCTGCCTTGGCAGGAACTAATGGGGAACCATAATAAACCCCAGGAAGAGGAGCTGCTGCCTTGGCAGGAACTAAAGGGGATCCATAATAAACACCAGGAAGAGTAGCTGCTGCCTTGGCAGGAACTAATGGGGATCCATAATAAACACGAATGGGGATCCATAACAAACCCCAGGAAGAGTAGCTGCTGCCTTGGCAGGAACTAATGGGGATCCATAATAACCCCCAGGAAGAGTAGCTGCTGCCTTGGCAGGAACTAATGGGGATCCATAATAAACACCAGGAAGAGTAGCTGCTGCCTTGGCAGGAACTAATGGGGAACCATAATAAACCCCAGGAAGAGTACCTGCTGCCTTGGCAGGAACTAATGGGGATCCATAATAAACCCCAGGAAGAGCAGCTGCTGACTTGGCAGAAACGAATGGGAATCCAAAATAAACCCCAGGAAGATTAGCTGCTGCCTTGGCAGGGACTAATGGGGATCCATAATAAACACTAATGGGGATCCATAACAAACCCCAGGAAGAGTAGCTGCTGCCTTGGCAGGAACTAATGGGGATCCATAATAAACCCCAGGAAGAGTAGCTTCTGCCTTGGCAGGAACTAATGGGGAACCATAATAAACCCCAGGAAGAGGAGCAGCTGCCTTGGCAGGAACTAATGGGGATCCATAATAAACACCAGGAAGAATAGCTGTTGCCTTGGCAGGAACTAATGGGGATCCATAATAAACCCAGGAAGAATAGCTTCTGCCTTGGCAGGAACTAATGGGGATCCATAATAAACCCAGGAAGAGTAGCTGCTTCCTTGGCAGGAACTAATGGGGATCCTTAATAAACCCCAGGAAGAGGAGCTGCTGCCTTGGCAGGAACTAATGGGCATCCATAATAAACCCCAGGAAGAGTAGCTGCTGCCTTGGCAGGAACTAATGGGAATCCAAAATAAAACCCAGGAAGAGTAGCTGCTGCCTTGGCAGGAACTGATGGGGATCCATAATAAACCCAGGAAGAGTAGCTGCTTCCTTGGCAGGAAATAATGGGGATCCTTAATAAACCCAAGGGAGGGGAGCTGCTGCCTTGGCAGGAACTAATGGGGATCCATAATAAACACCAGGAAGAGTAGCTGCTGCCTTGGCAGGAACTAATGGGGAACCATAATAAACCCCAGGAAGAGTAGCTGCTGCCTTGGCAGGAACTAATGGGGATCCATAATAAACCCCAGGAAGAGCAGCTGCTGACTTGGCAGAAACGAATGGGAATCCAAAATAAACCCCAGGAAGATTAGCTGCTGCCTTGGCAGGGACTAATGGGGATCCATAATAAACACTAATGGGGATCCATAACAAACCCCAGGAAGAGTAGCTGCTGCCTTGGCAGGAACTAATGGGGATCCATAATAAACCCCAGGAAGAGTAGCTTCTGCCTTGGCAGGAACTAATGGGGAACCATAATAAACCCCAGGAAGAGGAGCTGCTTCCTTGGCAGGAACTAATGGGGATCCTTAAAAAACCCCAGGAAGAGGAGCTGCTGCCTTGGCAGGAACGAATGGGCATCCATAATAAACACCAGGAAGAGTAGCTGTTGCTTTGGCAGGAACTAATGGGGATCCATAATAAACCCCAGGAAGAGTAGCTGCTGCCTCGGCAGGAACTAATGGGGATCCATAATAAACCCCAGGAAGAGTAGCTGCTGCCTCAGCAGAAAATAATGGGGATCCATAATAAACCCCAGGAAGAGTAGCTGCTGCCTTGGCAGGAACTAATGGGGAACCATAATAAACCCCAGGAAGAGGAGCAGCTGCCTTGGCAGGAACTAATGGGGATCCATAATAAACCCCAGGAAGAGTAGCTGCTGCCTCGGCAGGAACTAATGGGGATCCATAATAAACCCCAGGAAGAGTAGCTGCTGCCTCAGCAGAAAATAATGGGGATCCATAATAAACCCCAGGAAGAGTAGCTGCTGCCTTGGCAGGAACTAATGGGGAACCATAATAAACCCCAGGAAGAGGAGCAGCTGCCTTGGCAGGAACTAATGGGCATCCATAATAAACACCAGGAAGAGGAGCTGCTGCCTTGGCAGGAATTAATGGGAATCCAAAATAAACCCCAGGAAGCGTAGCAGCTGCATTGGCAGGAACTCATGGGAATCCATAATAAACACCAGGAAGAATAGCTGTTGCCTTGGCAGGAACTAATAGGGATCCATAATAAACCGAGGAAGAGTAGCTGCTTCCTTGGCAGGAAATAATGGGGATCCTTAATAAACCCCAGGAAGAGGAGCTGCTGCCTTGGCAGGAACTAATGGGGATCCATAATAAACACAAGGAAGAGTAGCTGCTGCCTTGGCAGGAACTAATGGGGATCCTTAATAAACCCCAGGAAGAGTAGCTGCTGCCTTGGCAGGAACTAATGGGGATCCATAATAAACACTAATGGGGATCCATAATAAACCCCAGAAAGAGTAGCTGCTGCCTTGGCAGGAACTAATGGGGATCCATAATAAACCACAGGAAGAGTAGCTGCCTTGGCAGGAACTAATGGGGAACCATAATAAACCCCAGGAAGAGGAGCTGCTGCCTTGGCAGGAACTAATGGGGATCCATAATAAACACCAGGAAGAGTAGCTGCTGCCTTGGCAGGAACTAATGGGGATCCATAATAAACACGAATGGGGATCCATAACAAACCCCAGGAAGAGTAGCTGCTGCCTTGGCAGGAACTAATGGGGATCCATAATAACCCCCAGGAAGAGTAGCTGCTGCCTTGGCAGGAACTAATGGGGAACCATAATAAACCCCAGGAAGAGGAGCAGCTGCCTTGGCAGGAACTAATGGGGATCCATAATAAACACCAGGAAGAATAGCTGTTGCCTTGGCAGGAACTAATGGGGATTCATAATAAACACCAGGAAGAATAGCTGTTGCCTTGGCAGGAACTAATGGGGATCCATAATAAACCCAGGAAGAGTAGCTGCTTCCTTGGCAGGAACTAATGGGGATCCTTAATAAACCCCAGGAAGAGGAGCTGATGCCTTGGCAGGAACTAATGGGCATCCATAATAAACCCCAGGAAGAGTAGCTGCTGCCTTGGTAGGAACCAATGGGAATCCAAAATAAAACCCAGGAAGAGTAGCTGCTGCCTTGGCAGGAACTAATGGGGATCCATAATAAACACCAGGAAGAGTAGCTGCTGCCTCGGCAGGAACTAATGGGGATCCATAATAAACCCCAGGAAGAGTAGCTGCTGCCTCGGCAGAAAATAATGGGGATCCATAATAAACCCCAGGAAGAGTAGCTGCTGCCTTGGCAGGAACTAATGGGGATCCATAATAAACCCCAGGAAGAGTAGCTGCTGCCTCGGCAGGAACTAATGGGGAACCATAATAAACCCCAGGAAGAGGAGCTGCTGCCTTGGCAGGAACTAATGGGAATCCAAAATAAACCCCAGGAAGCGTAGCAGCTGCCTTGGCAGGAACTAATGGGAATCCATAATAAACACCAGGAAGAATAGCTGTTGCCTTGGCAGGAACTAATGGGGATCCATAATAAACCCATGAAGAGTAGCTGCTGCCTTGGCAGGAACTAATGGGAATCCAAAATAAAACCCAGGAAGAGTAGCTGCTGCCTTGGCAGGAACTGATGGGGATCCATAATAAACCCAGGAAGAGTAGCTGCTTCCTTGGCAGGAACTAATGGGGATCCTTAATAAACCCCAGGGAGGGGAGCTGCTGCCTTGGCAGGAACTAATGGGGATCCATAATAAACACCAGGAAGAGTAGCTGCTGCCTTGGCAGGAACTAATGGGGAACCATAATAAACCCCAGGAAGAGCAGCTGCTGACTTGGCAGAAACGAATGGGAATCCAAAATAAACCCCAGGAAGATTAGCTGCTGCCTTGGCAGGGACTAATGGGGATCCATAATAAACACTAATGGGGATCCATAACAAACCCCAGGAAGAGTAGCTGCTGCCTTGGCAGGAACTAATGGGGATCCATAATAAACCCCAGGAAGAGTAGCTTCTGCCTTGGCAGGAACTAATGGGGAACCATAATAAACCCCAGGAAGAGGAGCAGCTGCCTTGGCAGGAACTAATGGTGATCCATAATAAACACCAGGAAGAATAGCTGTTGCCTTGGCAGGAACTAATGGGGATCCATAATAAACCCAGGAAGAGTAGCTGCTTCCTTGGCAGGAACTAATGGGGATCCTTAAAAAACCCCAGGAAGAGGAGCTGCTGCCTTGGCAGGAACTAATGGGCATCCATAATAAACACCAGGAAGAGTAGCTGTTGCTTTGGCAGGAACTAATGGGGATCCATAATAAACCCCAGGAAGAGTAGCTGCTGCCTCGGCAGGAACTAATGGGGATCCATAATACACCCCAGGAAGAGTAGCTGCTGCCTCGGCAGAAAATAATGGGGATCCATAATAAACACTAATGGGGATCCATAACAAACCCCAGGAAGAGTAGCTGCTGCCTTGGCAGGAACTAATGGGGATCCATAATAAACCCCAGGAAGAGTAGCTTCTGCCTTGGCAGGAACTAATGGGGATCCATAATAAACCCCAGGAAGAGTAGCTTCTGCCTTGGCAGGAACTAATGGGGAACCATTATAAACCCCAGGAAGAGGAGCAGCTGCCTTGGCAGGAACTAATGGGGATCCATAATAAACACCAGGAAGAATAGCTGTTGCCTTGGCAGGAACTAATGGGGATCCGTAATAAACCCAGGAAGAATAGCTGTTGCCTTGGCAGGAACTAATGGGGATCCATAATAAACCCAGGAAGAGTAGCTGCTTCCTTGGCAGGAACTAATGGGGATCCTTAATAAACCCCAGGAAGAGGAGCTGCTGCCTTGGCAGGAACTAATGGGCATCCATAATAAACCCCAGGAAGAGTAGCTGCTGCCTTGGCAGGAACTAATGGGAATCCAAAATAAAACCCAGGAAGAGTAGCTGCTGCCTTGACAGGAACTGATGGGGATCCATAATAAAACCAGGAAGAGTAGCTGCTTCCTTGGCAGGAAATAATGAGGATCCTTAATAAACCCAAGGGGGGGGAGCTGCTGCCTTGGCAGGAACTAATGGGTATCCATAATAAACACCAGGAAGAGTAGCTGCTGACTTGGCAGGAACTAATGGGGAACCATAATAAACCCCAGGAAGAGTAGCTGCTGCCTTGGCAGGAACTAATGGGGATCCATAATAAACCCCAGGAAGAGCAGCTGCTGATTTGGCAGAAACGAATGGGAATCCAAAAAAAACCCCAGGAAGATTAGCTGCTGCCTTGGCAGGGACTAATGGGGATCCATAATAAACACTAATGGGGATCCATAACAAACCCCAGGAAGAGTAGCTGCTGCCTTGGCAGGAACTAATGGGGATCCATAATAAACCCCAGGAAGAGTAGCTTCTGCCTTGGCAGGAACTAATGGGGAACCATAATAAACCCCAGGAAGAGGAGCAGCTGCCTTGGCAGGAACTAATGGGGATCCATAATAAACCCCCAGGAAGAGTAGCTGCTGCCTTGGCAGGAACTGATGGGGATCCATAATAAACCCAGGAAGAGTAGCTGCTTCCTTGGCAGGAAATAATGAGGATCCTTAATAAACCCAAGGGAGGGGAGCTGCTGCCTTGGCAGGAACTAATGGGGATCCATAATAAACACCAGGAAGAGTAGCTGCTGCCTTGGCAGGAACTAATGGGGAACCATAATAAACCCCAGGAAGAGTAGCTGCTGCCTTGGCAGGAACTAATGGGGATCCATAATAAACCCCAGGAAGAGCAGCTGCTGATTTGGCAGAAACGAATGGGAATCCAAAATAAACCCCAGGAAGATTAGCTGCTGCCTTGGCAGGGACTAATGGGGATCCATAATAAACACTAATGGGGATCCATAACAAACCCCAGGAAGAGTAGCTGCTGCCTTGGCAGGAACTAATGGGGATCCATAATAAACCCCAGGAAGAGTAGCTTCTGCCTTGGCAGGAACTAATGGGGAACCATAATAAACCCCAGGAAGAGGAGCAGCTGTCTTGGCAGGAACTAATGGGGATCCATAATAAACCCCCAGGAAGAATAGCTGTTGCCTTGGCAGGAACTAATGGGGATCCATAATAAACCCAGGAAGAGTAGCTGCTTCCTTGGCAGGAACTAATGGGGATCCTTAAAAAACCCCAGGAAGAGGAGCTGCTGCCTTGGCAGGAACTAATGGGCATCCATAATAAACACCAGGAAGAGTAGCTGTTGCTTTGGCAGGAACTAATGGGGATCCATATTAAACCCCAGGAAGAGTAGCTGCTGCCTCGGCAGGAACTAATGGGGATCCATAATAAACCCCAGGAAGAGTAGCTGCTGCCTCGGCAGAAAATAATGGGGATCCATAATAAACCCCAGGAAGAGTAGCTGCTGCCTTGGCAGGAACTAATGGGGAACCATAATAAACCCCAGGAAGAGGAGCAGCTGCCTTGGCAGGAACTAATGGGGATCCATAATAAACCCCAGGAAGAGTAGCTGCTGCCTTGGCAGGAACTAATGGGCATCCATAATAAACACCAGGAAGAGGAGCTGCTGCCTTGGCAGGAATTAATGGGAATCCAAAATAAACCCCAGGAAGCGTAGCAGCTGCATTGGCAGGAACTCATGGGAATCCATAATAAACACCAGGAAGAATAGCTGTTGCCTTGGCAGGAACTAATGGGGATCCATAATAAACCGAGGAAGAGTAGCTGCTTCCTTGGCAGGAAATAATGGGGATCCTTAATAAACCCCAGGAAGAGGAGCTGCTGCCTTGGCAGGAACTAATGGGGATCCATAATAAACACCAGGAAGAGTAGCTGCTGCCTTGGCAGGAACTAATGGGGATCCTTAATAAACCCCAGGAAGAGTAGCTGCTGCCTTGGCAGGAACTAATGGGGATCCATAATAAACACTAATGGGGATCCATAATAAACCCCAGAAAGAGTAGCTGCTGCCTTGGCAGGAACTAATGGGGATCCATAATAAACCACAGGAAGAGTAGCTGCCTTGGCAGGAACTAATGGGGAACCATAATAAACCCCAGGAAGAGGAGCTGCTGCCTTGGCAGGAACTAATGGGGATCCATAATAAACACCAGGAAGAGTAGCTGCTGCCTTGGCAGGAACTAATGGGGATTCATAATAAACACGAATGGGGATCCATAACAAACCCCAGGAAGAGTAGCTGCTGCCTTGGCAGGAACTAATGGGGATCCATAATAACCCCCAGGAAGAGTAGCTGCTGCCTTGGCAGGAACTAATGGGGAACCATAATAAACCCCAGGAAGAGGAGCAGCTGCCTTGGCAGGAACTAATGGGGATCCATAATAAACACCAGGAAGAATAGCTGTTGCCTTGGCAGGAACTAATGGGGATCCATAATAAACACCAGGAAGAATAGCTGTTGCCTTGGCAGGAACTAATGGGGATCCATAATAAACCTAGGAAGAGTAGCTGCTTCCTTGGCAGGAACTAATGGGGATCCTTAATAAACCCCAGGAAGAGGAGCTGCTGCCTTGGCAGGAACTAATGGGCATCCATAATAAACCCCAGGAAGAGTAGCTGCTGCCTTGTTAGGAACCAATGGGAATCCAAAATAAAACCCAGGAAGAGTAGCTGCTGCCTTGGCAGGAACTAATGGGGATCCATAATAAACACCAGGAAGAGTAGCTGCTGCCTCGGCAGGAACTAATGGGGATCCATAATAAACCCCAGGAAGAGTAGCTGCTGCCTCGGCAGAAAATAATGGGGATCCATAATAAACCCCAGGAAGAGTAGCTTCTGCCTTGGCAGGAACTAATGGGGAACCATAATAAACCCCAGGAAGAGGAGCAGCTGCCTTGGCAGGAACTAATGGGGATCCATAATAAACACCAGGAAGAATAGCTGTTGCCTTGGCAGGAACTAATGGGGATCCATAATAAACCCAGGAAGAATAGCTGTTGCCTTGGCAGGAACTAATGGGGATCCATAATAAACCCAGGAAGAGTAGCTGCTTCCTTGGCAGGAACTAATGGGGATCCTTAATAAACCCCAGGAAGAGGAGCTGCTGCCTTGGCAGGAACTAATGGGCATCCATAATAAACCCCAGGAAGAGTAGCTGCTGCCTTGGCAGGAACTAATGGGAATCCAAAATAAAACCCAGGAAGAGTAGCTGCTGCCTTGGCAGGAACTGATGGGGATCCATAATAAAACCAGGAAGAGTAGCTGCTTCCTTGGCAGGAAATAATGAGGATCCTTAATAAACCCAAGGGAGGAGAGCTGCTGCCTTGGCAGGAACTAATGGGGATCCATAATAAACACCAGGAAGAGTAGCTGCTGACTTGGCAGGAACTAATGGGGAACCATAATAAACCCCAGGAAGAGTAGCTGCTGCCTTGGCAGGAACTAATGGGGATCCATAATAAACCCCAGGAAGAGCAGCTGCTGATTTGGCAGAAACGAATGGGAATCCAAAATAAACCCCAGGAAGATTAGCTGCTGCCTTGGCAGGGACTAATGGGGATCCATAATAAACACTAATGGGGATCCATAACAAACCCCAGGAAGAGTAGCTGCTGCCTTGGCAGGAACTAATGGGGATCCATAATAAACCCCAGGAAGAGTAGCTTCTGCCTTGGCAGGAACTAATGGGGAACCATAATAAACCCCAGGAAGAGGAGCAGCTGCCTTGGCAGGAACTAATGGGGATCCATAATAAACCCCCAGGAAGAGTAGCTGCTGCCTTGGCAGGAACTGATGGGGATCCATAATAAACCCAGGAAGAGTAGCTGCTTCCTTGGCAGGAAATAATGAGGATCCTTAATAAACCCAAGGGAGGGGAGCTGCTGCCTTGGCAGGAACTAATGGGGATCCATAATAAACACCAGGAAGAGTAGCTGCTGCCTTGGCAGGAACTAATGGGGAACCATAATAAACCCCAGGAAGAGTAGCTGCTGCCTTGGCAGGAACTAATGGGGATCCATAATAAACCCCAGGAAGAGCAGCTGCTGATTTGGCAGAAACGAATGGGAATCCAAAATAAACCCCAGGAAGATTAGCTGCTGCCTTGGCAGGGACTAATGGGGATCCATAATAAACACTAATGGGGATCCATAACAAACCCCAGGAAGAGTAGCTGCTGCCTTGGCAGGAACTAATGGGGATCCATAATAAACCCCAGGAAGAGTAGCTTCTGCCTTGGCAGGAACTAATGGGGAACCATAATAAACCCCAGGAAGAGGAGCAGCTGCCTTGGCAGGAACTAATGGGGATCCATAATAAACCCCCAGGAAGAATAGCTGTTGCCTTGGCAGGAACTAATGGGGATCCATAATAAACCCAGGAAGAGTAGCTGCTTCCTTGGCAGGAACTAATGGGGATCCTTAAAAAACCCCAGGAAGAGGAGCTGCTGCCTTGGCAGGAACTAATGGGCATCCATAATAAACACCAGGAAGAGTAGCTGCTGCCTTGGCAGGAACTAATGGGGAACCATAATAAACCCCAGGAAGAGTAGCTGCTGCCTTGGCAGGAACTAATGGGGATCCATAATAAACCCCAGGAAGAGCAGCTGCTGATTTGGCAGAAACGAATGGGAATCCAAAATAAACCCCAGGAAGATTAGCTGCTGCCTTGGCAGGGACTAATGGGGATCCATAATAAACACTAATGGGGATCCATAACAAACCCCAGGAAGAGTAGCTGCTGCCTTGGCAGGAACTAATGGGGATCCATAATAAACCCCAGGAAGAGTAGCTTCTGCCTTGGCAGGAACTAATGGGGAACCATAATAAACCCCAGGAAGAGGAGCAGCTGCCTTGGCAGGAACTAATGGGGATCCATAATAAACCCCCAGGAAGAATAGCTGTTGCCTTGGCAGGAACTAATGGGGATCCATAATAAACCCAGGAAGAGTAGCTGCTTCCTTGGCAGGAACTAATGGGGATCCTTAAAAAACCCCAGGAAGAGGAGCTGCTGCCTTGGCAGGAACTAATGGGCATCCATAATAAACACCAGGAAGAGTAGCTGTTGCTTTGGCAGGAACTAATGGGGATCCATATTAAACCCCAGGAAGGGTAGCTGCTGCCTCGGCAGGAACTAATGGGGATCCATAATAAACCCCAGGAAGAGTAGCTGCTGCCTCGGCAGAAAATAATGGGGATCCATAATAAACACCAGGAAGAGTAGCTGCTGCCTTGGCAGGAACTAATGGGGAACCATAATAAACCCCAGGAAGAGGAGCAGCTGCCTTGGCAGGAACTAATGGGGATCCATAATAAACCCCAGGAAGAGTAGCTGCTGCCTTGGCAGGAACTAATGGGCATCCATAATAAACACCAGGAAGAGGAGCTGCTGCCTTGGCAGGAATTAATGGGAATCCAAAATAAACCCCAGGAAGCGTAGCAGCTGCATTGGCAGGAACTCATGGGAATCCATAATAAACACCAGGAAGAATAGCTGTTGCCTTGGCAGGAACTAATGGGGATCCATAATAAACCGAGGAAGAGTAGCTGCTTCCTTGGCAGGAAATAATGGGGATCCTTAATAAACCCCAGGAAGAGGAGCTGCTGCCTTGGCAGGAACTAATGGGGATCCATAATAAACACCAGGAAGAGTAGCTGCTGCCTTGGCAGGAACTAATGGGGATCCTTAATAAACCCCAGGAAGAGTAGCTGCTGCCTTGGCAGGAACTAATGGGGATCCATAATAAACACTAATGGGGATCCATAATAAACCCCAGAAAGAGTAGCTGCTGCCTTGGCAGGAACTAATGGGGATCCATAATAAACCACAGGAAGAGTAGCTGCCTTGGCAGGAACTAATGGGGAACCATAATAAACCCCAGGAAGAGGAGCTGCTGCCTTGGCAGGAACTAATGGGGATCCATAATAAACACCAGGAAGAGTAGCTGCTGCCTTGGCAGGAACTAATGGGGATCCATAATAAACACGAATGGGGATCCATAACAAACCCCAGGAAGAGTAGCTGCTGCCTTGGCAGGAACTAATGGGGATCCATAATAACCCCCAGGAAGAGTAGCTGCTGCCTTGGCAGGAACTAATGGGGAACCATAATAAACCCCAGGAAGAGGAGCAGCTGCCTTGGCAGGAACTAATGGGGATCCATAATAAACACCAGGAAGAATAGCTGTTGCCTTGGCAGGAACTAATGGGGATCCATAATAAACACCAGGAAGAATAGCTGTTGCCTTGGCAGGAACTAATGGGGATCCATAATAAACCTAGGAAGAGTAGCTGCTTCCTTGGCAGGAACTAATGGGGATCCTTAATAAACCCCAGGAAGAGGAGCTGCTGCCTTGGCAGGAACTAATGGGCATCCATAATAAACCCCAGGAAGAGTAGCTGCTGCCTTGGTAGGAACCAATGGGAATCCAAAATAAAACCCAGGAAGAGTAGCTGCTGCCTTGGCAGGAACTAATGGGGATCCATAATAAACACCAGGAAGAGTAGCTGCTGCCTCGGCAGGAACTAATGGGGATCCATAATAAACCCCAGGAAGAGTAGCTGCTGCCTCGGCAGAAAATAATGGGGATCCATAATAAACCCCAGGAAGAGTAGCTGCTGCCTTGGCAGGAACTAATGGGGATCCATAATAAACCCCAGGAAGAGTAGCTGCTGCCTTGGCAGGAACTAATGGGAAACCATAATAAACCCCAGGAAGAGGAGCTGCTGCCTTGGCAGGAACTAATGGGAATCCAAAATAAACCCCAGGAAGCGTAGCAGCTGCCTTGGCAGGAACTAATGGGAATCCATAATAAACACCAGGAAGAATAGCTGTTGCCTTGGCAGGAACTAATGGGGATCCATAATAAACCCATGAAGAGTAGCTGCTTCCTTGGCAGGAACTAATGGGGATCCTTAATAAACCCCAGGAAGAGGAGCTGCTGCCTTGGCAGGAACTAATGGGCATCCATAATAAACCCCAGGAAGAGTAGTTGCTGCCTTGGCAGGAACTAATGGGAATCCAAAATAAAACCCAGGAAGAGTAGCTGCTGCCTTGGCAGGAACTGATGGGGATCCATAATAAACCCAGGAAGAGTAGCTGCTTCCTTGGCAGGAACTAATGGGGATCCTTAATAAACCCCAGGGAGGGGAGCTGCTGTCTTGGCAGGAACTAATGGGGATCCATAATAAACACCAGGAAGAGTAGCTGCTGCCTTGGCAGGAACTAATGGGGAACCATAATAAACCCCAGGAAGAGCAGCTGCTGACTTGGCAGAAACGAATGGGAATCCAAAATAAACCTCAGGAAGATTAGCTGCTGCCTTGGCAGGGACAAATGGGGATCCATAATAAACCCAGGAAGAGTAGCTGCTTCCTTGGCAGGTACTAATGGGGATCCTTAAAAAACCCCAGGAAGAGTAGCTTCTGCCTTGTTAGGAACTAATGGGGAACCATAATAAACCCCAGGAAGAGGAGCAGCTGCCTTGGCAGGAACTAATGGTGATCCATAATAAACACCAGGAAGAATAGCTGTTGCCTTGGCAGGAACTAATGGGGATCCATAATAAACCCAGGAAGAGTAGCTGCTTCCTTGGCAGGAACGAATGGGGATCCTTAAAAAACCCCAGGAAGAGGAGCTGCTGCCTTGGCAGGAACTAATGGGCATCCATAATAAACACCAGGAAGAGTAGCTGTTGCTTTGGCAGGAACTAATGGGGATCCATAATAAACCCCAGGAAGAGTAGCTGCTGCCTCGGCAGGAACTAATGGGGATCCATAATACACCCCAGGAAGAGTAGTTGCTGCCTCGGCAGAAAATAATGGGGATACATAATAAACCCCAGGAAGAGTAGCTGCTGCCTTGGCAGGAACTAATGGGGAACCATAATAAACCCCAGGAAGAGGAGCAGCTGCCTTGGCAGGAACTAATGGGGATCCATAATAAACACCAGGAAGAATAGCTGTTGCCTTGGCAGGAACTAATGGGGATCCATAATAAACACCAGGAAGAATAGCTGTTGCCTTGGCAGGAACTAATGGGGATCCATAATAAACCTAGGAAGAGTAGCTGCTTCCTTGGCAGGAACTAATGGGGATCCTTAATAAACCCCAGGAAGAGGAGCTGCTGCCTTGGCAGGAACTAATGGGCATCCATAATAAACCCCAGGAAGAGTAGCTGCTGCCTTGGCAGGAACTAATGGGAAACCATAATAAACCCCAGGAAGAGGAGCTGCTGCCTTGGCAGGAACTAATGGGAATCCAAAATAAACCCCAGGAAGCGTAGCAGCTGCCTTGGCAGGAACTAATGGGAATCCATAATAAACACCAGGAAGAATAGCTGTTGCCTTGGCAGGAACTAATGGGGATCCATAATAAACCCATGAAGAGTAGCTGCTTCCTTGGCAGGAACTAATGGGGATCCTTAATAAACCCCAGGAAGAGGAGCTGCTGCCTTGGCAGGAACTAATGGGCATCCATAATAAACCCCAGGAAGAGTAGCTGCTGCCTTGGCAGGAACTAATGGGAATCCAAAATAAAACCCAGGAAGAGTAGCTGCTGCCTTGGCAGGAACTGATGGGGATCCATAATAAACCCAGGAAGAGTAGCTGCTTCCTTGGCAGGAACTAATGGGGATCCTTAATAAACCCCAGGGAGGGGAGCTGCTGTCTTGGCAGGAACTAATGGGGATCCATAATAAACACCAGGAAGAGTAGCTGCTGCCTTGGCAGGAACTAATGGGGAACCATAATAAACCCCAGGAAGAGCAGCTGCTGACTTGGCAGAAACGAATGGGAATCCAAAATAAACCTCAGGAAGATTAGCTGCTGCCTTGGCAGGGACTAATGGGGATCCATAATAAACCCAGGAAGAGTAGCTGCTTCCTTGGCAGGTACTAATGGGGATCCTTAAAAAACCCCAGGAAGAGTAGCTTCTGCCTTGGCAGGAACTAATGGGGAACCATAATAAACCCCAGGAAGAGGAGCAGCTGCCTTGGCAGGAACTAATGGTGATCCATAATAAACACCAGGAAGAATAGCTGTTGCCTTGGCAGGAACTAATGGGGATCCATAATAAACCCAGGAAGAGTAGCTGCTTCCTTGGCAGGAACTAATGGGGATCCTTAAAAAAACCCAGGAAGAGGAGCTGCTGCCTTGGCAGGAACTAATGGGCATCCATAATAAACACCAGGAAGAGTAGCTGTTGCTTTGGCAGGAACTAATGGGGATCCATAATAAACCCCAGGAAGAGTAGCTGCTGCCTCGGCAGGAACTAATGGGGATCCATAATACACCCCAGGAAGAGTAGCTGCTGCCTCGGCAGAAAATAATGGGGATACATAATAAACCCCAGGAAGAGTAGCTGCTGCCTTGGCAGGAACTAATGGGGAACCATAATAAACCCCAGGAAGAGGAGCAGCTGCCTTGGCAGGAACTAATGGGGATCCATAATAAACACCAGGAAGAATAGCTGTTGCCTTGGCAGGAACTAATGGGGATCCATAATAAACCCAGGAAGAGTAGCTGCTTCCTTGGCAGGAACTAATGGGGATCCATAATAAACCCCAGGAAGAGTAGCTGCTGCCTTGGCAGGAACTAATGGGCATCCATAATAAACACCAGGAAGAGGAGCTGCTGCCTTGGCAGGAACTAATGGGAATCCAAAATAAACCCCAGGAAGCGTAGCAGCTGCATTGGCAGGAACTCATGGGAATCCATAATAAACACCAGGAAGAATAGCTGTTGCCTTGGCAGGAACTAATGGGGATCCATAATAAACCGAGGAAGAGTAGCTGCTTCCTTGGCAGGAAATAATGGGGATCCTTAATAAACCCCAGGAAGAGGAGCTGCTGCCTTGGCAGGAACTAATGGGGATCCATAATAAACACCAGGAAGAGTAGCTGCTGCCTTGGCAGGAACTAATGGGGATCCTTAATAAACCCCAGGAAGAGTAGCTGCTGCCTTGGCAGGAACTAATGGGGATCCATAATAAACACTAATGGGGATCCATAATAAACCCCAGAAAGAGTAGCTGCTGCCTTGGCAGGAACTAATGGGGATCCATAATAAACCACAGGAAGAGTAGCTGCTGCCTTGGCAGGAACTAATGGGGAACCATAATAAACCCCAGGAAGAGGAGCTGCTGCCTTGGCAGGAACTAATGGGGATCCATAATAAACACCAGGAAGAGTAGCTGCTGCCTTGGCAGGAACTAATGGGGATCCATAATAAACACGAATGGGGATCCATAACAAACCCCAGGAAGAGTAGCTGCTGCCTTGGCAGGAACTAATGGGGATCCATAATAACCCCCAGGAAGAGTAGCTGCTGCCTTGGCAGGAACTAATGGGGATCCATAATAAACCCCAGGAAGAGTAGCTGCTGCCTTGGTAGGAACCAATGGGAATCCAAAATAAAACCCAGGAAGAGTAGCTGCTGCCTTGGCAGGAACTAATGGGGATCCATAATAAACACCAGGAAGAGTAGCTGCTGCCTCGGCAGGAACTAATGGGGATCCATAATAAACCCCAGGAAGAGTAGCTGCTGCCTCGGCAGAAAATAATGGGGATCCTTAATAAACCCCAGGAAGAGTAGCTGCTGCCTTGGCAGGAACTAATGGGGATCCATAATAAACCCCAGGAAGAGTAGCTGCTGCCTTGGCAGGAACTAATGGGGAACCATAATAAACCCCAGGAAGAGGAGCTGCTGCCTTGGCAGGAACTAATGGGAATCCAAAATAAACACCAGGAAGAGTAGCTGCTGCCTCGGCAGGAACTAATGGGGATCCATAATAAACCCCAGGAAGAGTAGCTGCTGCCTCGGCAGAAAATAATGGGGATCCTTAATAAACCCCAGGAAGAGTAGCTGCTGCCTTGGCAGGAACTAATGGGGATCCATAATAAACCCCAGGAAGAGTAGCTGCTGCCTTGGCAGGAACTAATGGGGAACCATAATAAACCCCAGGAAGAGGAGCTGCTGCCTTGGCAGGAACTAATGGGAATCCAAAATAAACCCCAGGAAGCGTAGCAGCTGCCTTGGCAGGAACTAATGGGAATCCATAATAAACACCAGGAAGAATAGCTGTTGCCTTGGCAGGAACTAATGGGGTTCCATAATAAACCCAGGAAGAGTAGCTGCTTCCTTGGCAGGAAATAATGGGGATCCTTAATAAACCCCAGGAAGAATAGCTGTTGCCTTGGCAGGAACTAATGGGGATCCATAATAAACCCAGGAAGAGTAGCTGCTTCCTTGGCAGGAACTAATGGGGATCCTTAAAAAACCCCAGGAAGAGGAGCTGCTGCCTTGGCAGGAACTGATGGGCATCCATAATAAACACCAGGAAGAGTAGCTGTTGCTTTGGCAGGAACTAATGGGGATCCATAATAAACCCCAGGAAGAGTAGCTGCTGCCTCGGCAGGAACTAATGGGGATCCATAATACACCCCAGGAAGAGTAGCTGCTGCCTCGGCAGAAAATAATGGGGATACATAATAAACCCCAGGAAGAGTAGCTGCTGCCTTGGCAGGAACTAATGGGGAACCATAATAAACCCCAGGAAGAGGAGCAGCTGCCTTGGCAGAAACAAATGGGAATCCAAAATAAACCCCAGGAAGAGTAGCTGCTGCCTTGGCAGGGACTAATGGGGATCCATAATAAACACTAATGGGGATCCATAACAAACCCCAGGAAGAGTAGCTGCTGCCTTGGCAGGAACTAATGGGGATCCATAATAAACCCCAGGAAGAGTAGCTTCTGCCTTGGCAGGAACTAATGGGGATCCATAATAAACACCAGGAAGAATAGCTGTTGCCTTGGCAGGAACTAATGGGGATCCTTAATAAACCCCAGGAAGAGGAGCTGCTGCCTTGGCAGGAACTAATGGGCATCCATAATAAACACCAGGAAGAGTAGCTGTTGCCTTGGCAGGAACTAATGGGGATCCATAACAAACCCCAGGAAGAGGAGCAGCTGCCTTGGCAGGAACTAATGGGGATCCATAATAAACAACAGGAAGAATAGCTGTTGCCTTGGCAGGAACTAATGGGGATCCAAAATAAACCCCAGGAAGCGTAGCAGCTGCCTTGGCAGGAACTAATGGGAATCCATAATAAACACCAGGAAGAATAGCTGTTGCCTTGGCAGGAACTAATGGGGTTCCATAATAAACCCAGGAAGAGTAGCTGCTTCCTTGGCAGGAAATAATGGGGATCCTTAATAAACCCCAGGAAGAATAGCTGTTGCCTTGGCAGGAACTAATGGGGATCCATAATAAACCCAGGAAGAGTAGCTGCTTCCTTGGCAGGAACTAATGGGGATCCTTAAAAAACCCCAGGAAGAGGAGCTGCTGCCTTGGCAGGAACTGATGGGCATCCATAATAAACACCAGGAAGAGTAGCTGTTGCTTTGGCAGGAACTAATGGGGATCCATAATAAACCCCAGGAAGAGTAGCTGCTGCCTCGGCAGGAACTAATGGGGATCCATAATACACCCCAGGAAGAGTAGCTGCTGCCTCGGCAGAAAATAATGGGGATACATAATAAACCCCAGGAAGAGTAGCTGCTGCCTTGGCAGGAACTAATGGGGAACCATAATAAACCCCAGGAAGAGGAGCAGCTGCCTTGGCAGAAACAAATGGGAATCCAAAATAAACCCCAGGAAGAGTAGCTGCTGCCTTGGCAGGGACTAATGGGGATCCATAATAAACACTAATGGGGATCCATAACAAACCCCAGGAAGAGTAGCTGCTGCCTTGGCAGGAACTAATGGGGATCCATAATAAACCCCAGGAAGAGTAGCTTCTGCCTTGGCAGGAACTAATGGGGATCCATAATAAACACCAGGAAGAATAGCTGTTGCCTTGGCAGGAACTAATGGGGATCCTTAATAAACCCCAGGAAGAGGAGCTGCTGCCTTGGCAGGAACTAATGGGCATCCATAATAAACACCAGGAAGAGTAGCTGTTGCCTTGGCAGGAACTAATGGGGATCCATAACAAACCCCAGGAAGAGGAGCAGCTGCCTTGGCAGGAACTAATGGGGATCCATAATAAACAACAGGAAGAATAGCTGTTGCCTTGGCAGGAACTAATGGGGATCCATAATAAACCCAGGAAGAGTAGCTGCTTCCTTGGCAGGAACTAATGGGGATCCATAATAAACCCCAGGAAGAGTAGCTGCTGCCTTGGCAGGAACTAATGGGCATCCATAATAAACACCAGGAAGAGGAGCTGCTGCCTTGGCAGGAACTAATGGGAATCCAAAATAAACCCCAGGAAGCGTAGCTGCTGCCTTGGCAGGGACTAATGGGGATCCATAATAAAAACTAATGGGGATCCATAACAAACCCCAGGAAGAGTAGCTGCTGCCTTGGCAGGAACTAATGGGGATCCATAATAATCCCCAGGAAGAGTAGCTTCTGCCTTGGCAGGAACTAATGGGGAACCATAATAAACCCCAGGAAGAGGAGCAGCTGCCTTGGCAGGAACTAATGGGGATCCATAATAAACACCAGGAAGAATAGCTGTTGCCTTGGCAGGAACTAATGGGGATCCATAATAAACCCAGGAAGAGTAGCTGCTTCCTTGGCAGGAACTAATGGGGATCCTTAATAAACCCCAGGAAGAGGAGCTGCTGCCTTGGCAGGAACTAATGGGCATCCATAATAAACACCAGGAAGAGTAGCTGTTGCTTTGGCAGGAACTAATGGGGATCCATAATAAACCCCAGGAAGAGTAGCTGCTGCCTCGGCAGGAACTAATGGGGATCCATAATAAACCCCAGGAAGAGTAGCTGCTGCCTCGGCAGAAAATAATGGGGATCCATAATAAACCCCAGGAAGAGTAGCTGCTGCCTTGGCAGGAACTAATGGGGAACCATAATAAATCCCAGGAAGAGGAGCAGCTGCCTTGGCAGGAACTAATGGGGATCCATAATAAACACCAGGAAGAATAGCTGTTGCCTTGGCAGGAACTAATGGGGATCCATAATAAACCCAGGAAGAGTAGCTACTTCCTTGGCAGGAACTAATTGGGATCCTTAATAAACCCCAGGAAGAGTAGCTGCTGCCTCGGCAGGAACTAATGGGGATCCATAATAAACCCCAGGAAGAGTAGCTGCTGCCTCGGCAGAAAATAATGGGGATCCATAATAAACCCCAGGAAGAGTAGCTGCTGCCTTGGCAGGAACTAATGGGGATCCATAACAAACCCCAGGAAGAGTAGCTGCTGCCTCAGCAGGAACTAATGGGGATCCATAATAAACCCCAGGAAGAGTAGTTGCTGCTTCGGCAGGAACTAATGGGGATCCATAATAAACCCCAGGACGAGTAGCTGCTGCCTCAGCAGGAACTAATGGCGATCCATAATAAACCCCAGGAAGAGTAGCTGCTGCCTTGGCAGGAACTAATGGGGATCCATAATAAACCCCAGGAAGAGTAGCTGCTGCCTTGGCAGGAACTAATGGGGATCCATAATAAACCCCAGGAAGAGGAGCTGCTGCCTTGGCAGGAACTAATGGGGAACCATAATAAACCCCAGGAAGAGGAGCTGCTGCCTTGGCAGGAACTAATGGGGATCCATAATAAACCCCAGGAAGAGTAGCTGTTGCCTTGGCAGGAACTAATGGGGATCCATAATAAACACCAGGAAGAGTAGCTGTTGCCTTGGCAGGAACTAATGGAGATCCAAAATAAAAACAAATGAACACATTCAGTTCACACAGACTCATTTCTGTGATGTTGTGGTTATTCCATACAGTTCACTACTCCTCCTCATCCAGATGGGTTGGCATTGTCCTCCACCTCCTCAACATCCAGATGGGTTGGCATTCTCCACCTCCTCAACATCCAGATGGGTTGGCATTCTCCTCCACCTACTCAACATCCAGATGGGTTTGCATTCTCCTCCACCGACTCCTCCTCATCCAGATGGGTTGGCATTCTCCTCCACCTCCTCAACATCCAGATGGGTTGGCATTCTCCTTCACCTCCTCAACATCCAGACGGGTTGGCATTCTCCTCCACCTCCTCAACATCCAGATGGGTTGGCATTTTCCTCCACCGACTCCTCCTCATCCAGATGGGTTGGCATTCTCCTCCACCGACTCCTCCTCATCCAGATGGGTTGGCATTCTCCTCCACCGACTCCTCCTCATCCAGATGGGTTGGCATTCTCCTCCACCTCCTCAACATCCAGATGGGTTGGCATTCTCCTCCACCTACTCCTCAACATCCAGATGGGTTGGCATTCTCCTCCACCGACTCCTCCTCATCCAGATGGGTTGGCATTCTCCTCCACCTCCTCAACATCCAGATGGGTTGTTATTCTCCTCCACCTACTCAACATCCAGATGGGTTGGCATTCTCCTCCACCGACTCCTCCTCATCCAGATGGGTTGGCATTCTCCTCCACCTACTCAACATCCAGATGGGTTGGTATTCTCAACAGAACGCAGCACAACAACAGAACGCAGCACAATTCTGGCTTTATCCAAGGCTCAGCTCATCGTTCCCATAACAACAGAACGCAGCACAATGCTGGCTGTATCCAAGGCTCAGCCAATCGTTCACATAACAACAGAACTCAAGCACAATACTGCCTATATCCAAGGCTCAGCCAATCGTTCACATAACAACAGAACGCAGCACAATACTGGCTGTATCCAAGGCTCAGCCAATCGTTCACATAACAACAGAACTCAGCACAATACTGGCTTTATCCAAGGCTCAGCCATTCGTTTACGTAACAACAGAACTCAAGCACAATACTGGCTTTATCCAAGGCTCAGCCAATCGTTCACATAACAACAGAACTCAGCACAATACTGGCTTTATCCAAGGCTCAGCCATTCGTTTACGTAACAACAGAACTCAGCACAATACTGGCTGTATCCAAGGCTCAGCCAATCGTTCACTTAACAACAGAACTCAGCACAATACTGGCTGTATCCAAGGCTCAGCCAATCGTTCACATAACAACAGAACTCAAGCACAATACTGGCTTTATCCATTGCTCAGCCAATCATTCACATAACAACAGAACTCAGCACAATACTGGCTGTATCCAAGGCTCAGCCATTCGTTTACATAACAACAGAATGCAGCAATATGCTGGCTGTATCCAAAGGCTCAGCCAATCGTTCACATAACAACAGAACTCAAGCACAATACTGGCTTCATCCAAGGCTCAGCCAATCGTTCACATGACAACAGAACTCAAGCACAATACTGGCTTTATCCAAGGCTCAGCCAATCGTTCACATAACAACAGAACTCAGCACAATACTGGCTTTATCCAAGGCTCAGCCAATCGTTCACATAACAACAGAACTCAAGCACAATACTGGCTTTATCCAAGGCTCAGCCAATCGTTCACATAACAACAGAACTCAGCACAATACTGGCTGTATCCAAGGCTCAGCCAATCGTTCACATAAAAACAGAACTCAAGCACAATACTGGCTTTATCCAAGGCTCAGCCAATCGTTCACATAACAACAGAACTCAGCACAATACTGGCTTTATCCAAGGCTCAGCCATTCGTTTACGTAACAACAGAACTCAGCACAATACTGGCTGTATCCAAGGCTCAGCCAATCGTTCACTTAACAACAGAACTCAGCACAATACTGGCTGTATCCAAGGCTCAGCCAATCGTTCACATAACAACAGAACTCAAGCACAATACTGGCTTTATCCATTGCTCAGCCAATCATTCACATAACAACAGAACTCAGCACAATACTGGCTGTATCCAAGGCTCAGCCATTCGTTTACATAACAACAGAATGCAGCAATATGCTGGCTGTATCCAAAGGCTCAGCCAATCGTTCACATAACAACAGAACTCAAGCACAATACTGGCTTTATCCAAAGCTCAGCCAATCGTTCACATAACAACAGAACTCAAGCACAATACTGGCTTTATCCAAGGCTCAGCCAATCGTTCACATAACAACAGAACTCAGCACAATACTGGCTTTATCCAAGGCTCAGCCAATCGTTCACATAACAACAGAACTCAAGCACAATACTGCCTATATCCAAGGCTCAGCCAATCGTTCACATAACAACAGAACGCAGCACAATACTGGCTGTATCCAAGGCTCAGCCAATCGTTCACATAACAACAGAACTCAGCACAATACTGGCTTTATCCAAGGCTCAGCCATTCGTTTACGTAACAACAGAACTCAAGCACAATACTGGCTTTATCCAAGGCTCAGCCAATCGTTCACATAACAACAGAACTCAGCACAATACTGGCTTTATCCAAGGCTCAGCCATTCGTTTACGTAACAACAGAACTCAGCACAATACTGGCTGTATCCAAGGCTCAGCCAATCGTTCACTTAACAACAGAACTCAGCACAATACTGGCTGTATCCAAGGCTCAGCCAATCGTTCACATAACAACAGAACTCAAGCACAATACTGGCTTTATCCATTGCTCAGCCAATCATTCACATAACAACAGAACTCAGCACAATACTGGCTGTATCCAATGCTCAGCCATTCGTTTACATAACAACAGAATGCAGCAATATGCTGGCTGTATCCAAAGGCTCAGCCAATCGTTCACATAACAACAGAACTCAAGCACAATACTGGCTTCATCCAAGGCTCAGCCAATCGTTCACATAACAACAGAACTCAAGCACAATACTGGCTTTATCCAAGGCTCAGCCAATCGTTCACATAACAACAGAACTCAGCACAATACTGGCTTTATCCAAGGCTCAGCCAATCGTTCACATAACAACAGAACTCAAGCACAATACTGGCTTTATCCAAGGCTCAGCCAATCGTTCACATAACAACAGAACTCAGCACAATACTGGCTGTATCCAAGGCTCAGCCAATCGTTCACATAAAAACAGAACTCAAGCACAATACTGGCTTTATCCAAGGCTCAGCCAATCGTTCACATAACAACAGAACTCAGCACAATACTGGCTTTATCCAAGGCTCAGCCATTCGTTTACGTAACAACAGAACTCAGCACAATACTGGCTGTATCCAAGGCTCAGCCAATCGTTCACTTAACAACAGAACTCAGCACAATACTGGCTGTATCCAAGGCTCAGCCAATCGTTCACATAACAACAGAACTCAAGCACAATACTGGCTTTATCCATTGCTCAGCCAATCATTCACATAACAACAGAACTCAGCACAATACTGGCTGTATCCAAGGCTCAGCCATTCGTTTACATAACAACAGAATGCAGCAATATGCTGGCTGTATCCAAAGGCTCAGCCAATCGTTCACATAACAACAGAACTCAAGCACAATACTGGCTTTATCCAAAGCTCAGCCAATCGTTCACATAACAACAGAACTCAAGCACAATACTGGCTTTATCCAAGGCTCAGCCAATCGTTCACATAACAACAGAACTCAAGCACAATACTGGCTTCATCCAAGGCTCAGCCAATCGTTCACATAACAACAGAACTCAGCACAATACTGGCTGTATCCAAGGCTCAGCCAATCGTTCACATAACAACAGAACTCAAGCACAATACTGGCTGTATCCAAGGCTCAGCCGTTCGTTTACGTAGCAACAGAACTCAGCACAATACTGGCTTTATCCAAGGCTCAGCCAATCGTTCACATAACAACAGAACGCAGCACAATGCTGGCTGTATCCAAGGCTCAGCCAATCGTTCACATAACAACAGAACTCAAGCACAATACTGCCTATATCCAAGGCTCAGCCAATCGTTCACATAACAACAGAACGCAGCACAATACTGGCTGTATCCAAGGCTCAGCCAATCGTTCACATAACAACAGAACTCAGCACAATACTGGCTTTATCCAAGGCTCAGCCATTCGTTTACGTAACAACAGAACTCAAGCACAATACTGGCTTTATCCAAGGCTCAGCCAATCGTTCACATAACAACAGAACTCAGCACAATACTGGCTTTATCCAAGGCTCAGCCATTCGTTTACGTAACAACAGAACTCAGCACAATACTGGCTGTATCCAAGGCTCAGCCAATCGTTCACTTAACAACAGAACTCAGCACAATACTGGCTGTATCCAAGGCTCAGCCAATCGTTCACATAACAACAGAACTCAAGCACAATACTGGCTTTATCCAAAGCTCAGCCAATCGTTCACATAACAACAGAACTCAAGCACAATACTGGCTTTATCCAAGGCTCAGCCAATCGTTCACATAACAACAGAACTCAGCACAATACTGGCTTTATCCAAGGATCAGCCAATCGTTCACATAACAACAGAACTCAAGCACAATACTGCCTATATCCAAGGCTCAGCCAATCGTTCACATAACAACAGAACGCAGCACAATACTGGCTGTATCCAAGGCTCAGCCAATCGTTCACATAACAACAGAACTCAGCACAATACTGGCTTTATCCAAGGCTCAGCCATTCGTTTACGTAACAACAGAACTCAAGCACAATACTGGCTTTATCCAAGGCTCAGCCAATCGTTCACATAACAACAGAACTCAGCACAATACTGGCTTTATCCAAGGCTCAGCCATTCGTTTACGTAACAACAGAACTCAGCACAATACTGGCTGTATCCAAGGCTCAGCCAATCGTTCACTTAACAACAGAACTCAGCACAATACTGGCTGTATCCAAGGCTCAGCCAATCGTTCACATAACAACAGAACTCAAGCACAATACTGGCTTTATCCATTGCTCAGCCAATCATTCACATAACAACAGAACTCAGCACAATACTGGCTGTATCCAAGGCTCAGCCATTCGTTTACATAACAACAGAATGCAGCAATATGCTGGCTGTATCCAAAGGCTCAGCCAATCGTTCACATAACAACAGAACTCAAGCACAATACTGGCTTCATCCAAGGCTCAGACAATCGTTCACATAACAACAGAACTCAAGCACAATACTGGCTTTATCCAAGGCTCAGCCAATCGTTCACATAACAACAGAACTCAGCACAATACTGGCTTTATCCAAGGCTCAGCCAATCGTTCACATAACAACAGAACTCAAGCACAATACTGGCTTTATCCAAGGCTCAGCCAATCGTTCACATAACAACAGAACTCAGCACAATACTGGCTGTATCCAAGGCTCAGCCAATCGTTCACATAAAAACAGAACTCAAGCACAATACTGGCTTTATCCAAGGCTCAGCCAATCGTTCACATAACAACAGAACTCAGCACAATACTGGCTTTATCCAAGGCTCAGCCATTCGTTTACGTAACAACAGAACTCAGCACAATACTGGCTGTATCCAAGGCTCAGCCAATCGTTCACTTAACAACAGAACTCAGCACAATACTGGCTGTATCCAAGGCTCAGCCAATCGTTCACATAACAACAGAACTCAAGCACAATACTGGCTTTATCCATTGCTCAGCCAATCATTCACATAACAACAGAACTCAGCACAATACTGGCTGTATCCAAGGCTTAGCCATTCGTTTACATAACAACAGAATGCAGCAATATGCTGGCTGTATCCAAAGGCTCAGCCAATCGTTCACATAACAACAGAACTCAAGCACAATACTGGCTTTATCCAAAGCTCAGCCAATCGTTCACATAACAACAGAACTCAAGCACAATACTGGCTTTATCCAAGGCTCAGCCAATCGTTCACATAACAACAGAACTCAGCACAATACTGGCTTTATCCAAGGCTCAGCCAATCGTTCACATAACAACAGAACTCAAGCACAATACTGGCTTTATCCAAGGCTCAGCCAATCGTTCACATAACAACAGAACTCAGCACAATACTGGCTGTATCCAAGGCTCAGCCAATCGTTCACATAACAACAGAACTCAAGCACAATACTGGCTGTATCCAAGGCTCAGCCGTTCGTTTACGTAGCAACAGAACTCAGCACAATACTGGCTTTATCCAAGGCTCAGCCAATCGTTCACATAACAACAGAACGCAGCACAATGCTGGCTGTATCCAAGGCTCAGCCAATCGTTCACATAACAACAGAACTCAAGCACAATACTGCCTATATCCAAGGCTCAGCCAATCGTTCACATAACAACAGAACGCAGCACAATACTGGCTGTATCCAAGGCTCAGCCAATCGTTCACATAACAACAGAACTCAGCACAATACTGGCTTTATCCAAGGCTCAGCCATTCGTTTACGTAACAACAGAACTCAAGCACAATACTGGCTTTATCCAAGGCTCAGCCAATCGTTCACATAACAACAGAACTCAGCACAATACTGGCTTTATCCAAGGCTCAGCCATTCGTTTACGTAACAACAGAACTCAGCACAATACTGGCTGTATCCAAGGCTCAGCCAATCGTTCACTTAACAACAGAACTCAGCACAATACTGGCTGTATCCAAGGCTCAGCCAATCGTTCACATAACAACAGAACTCAAGCACAATACTGGCTTTATCCATTGCTCAGCCAATCATTCACATAACAACAGAACTCAGCACAATACTGGCTGTATCCAAGGCTCAGCCATTCGTTTACATAACAACAGAATGCAGCAATATGCTGGCTGTATCCAAAGGCTCAGCCAATCGTTCACATAACAACAGAACTCAAGCACAATACTGGCTTTATCCAAGGCTCAGCCAATCGTTCACATAACAACAGAACTCAAGCACAATACTGGCTGTATCCAAGGCTCAGCCAATCGTTCACTTAACAACAGAACTCAGCACAATACTGGCTGTATCCAAGGCTCAGCCAATCGTTCACATAACAACAGAACTCAAGCACAATACTGGCTTTATCCATTGCTCAGCCAATCATTCACATAACAACAGAACTCAGCACAATACTGGCTGTATCCAAGGCTCAGCCATTCGTTTACATAACAACAGAATGCAGCAATATGCTGGCTGTATCCAAAGGCTCAGCCAATCGTTCACATAACAACAGAACTCAAGCACAATACTGGCTTTATCCAAGGCTCAGCCAATCGTTCACATAACAACAGAACTCAAGCACAATACTGGCTTTATCCAAGGCTCAGCCAATCGTTCACATAACAACAGAACTCAGCACAATACTGGCTTTATCCAAGGCTCAGCCAATCGTTCACATAACAACAGAACTCAAGCACAATACTGGCTTTATCCAAGGCTCAGCCAATCGTTCACATAACAACAGAACTCAGCACAATACTGGCTGTATCCAAGGCTCAGCCAATCGTTCACATAACAACAGAACTCAAGCACAATACTGGCTGTATCCAAGGCTCAGCCGTTCGTTTACGTAGCAACAGAACTCAGCACAATACTGGCTTTATCCAAGGCTCAGCCAATCGTTCACATAACAACAGAACGCAGCACAATGCTGGCTGTATCCAAGGCTCAGCCAATCGTTCACATAACAACAGAACTCAAGCACAATACTGCCTATATCCAAGGCTCAGCCAATCGTTCACATAACAACAGAACGCAGCACAATACTGGCTGTATCCAAGGCTCAGCCAATCGTTCACATAACAACAGAACTCAGCACAATACTGGCTTTATCCAAGGCTCAGCCATTCGTTTACGTAACAACAGAACTCAAGCACAATACTGGCTTTATCCAAGGCTCAGCCAATCGTTCACATAACAACAGAACTCAGCACAATACTGGCTTTATCCAAGGCTCAGCCATTCGTTTACGTAACAACAGAACTCAGCACAATACTGGCTGTATCCAAGGCTCAGCCAATCGTTCACTTAACAACAGAACTCAGCACAATACTGGCTGTATCCAAGGCTCAGCCAATCGTTCACATAACAACAGAACTCAAGCACAATACTGGCTTTATCCATTGCTCAGCCAATCATTCACATAACAACAGAACTCAGCACAATACTGGCTGTATCCAAGGCTCAGCCATTCGTTTACATAACAACAGAATGCAGCAATATGCTGGCTGTATCCAAAGGCTCAGCCAATCGTTCACATAACAACAGAACTCAAGCACAATACTGGCTTTATCCAAGGCTCAGCCAATCGTTCACATAACAACAGAACTCAAGCACAATACTGGCTTTATCCAAGGCTCAGCCAATCGTTCACATAACAACAGAACTCAGCACAATACTGGCTTCATCCAAGGCTCAGCCAATCGTTCACATAACAACAGAACTCAAGCACAATACTGGCTGTATCCAAGGCTCAGCCAATCGTTCACATAACAACAGAACTCAAGCACAATACTGGCTGTATCCAAGGCTCAGCCATTCGTTTACGTAACAACAGAACTCAGCACAATACTGGCTTTATCCAAGGCTCAGCCAATCGTTCACATAACAACAGAATGCAGCAATATGCTGGCTGTATCCAAAGGTCAGCCAATCGTTCACATAACAACAGAACGCAGCATGCGACTGAAGAGAGAAGAGACAACCAACTTCCTAGTTACAGCATCAGCGGGAGAGTGGAACTGGCAGTTTGTCAGTTATAGCAGCGCGTCCCCTGAACAGTAACTGAGAGGTAAAGGTAGCACTGAGACCTGGGTGAGAAGGTGATGAAGCGTACTTCATGAGCTGTAACCGAAAAACAACTGGCTTTTGGAAAGTTTGAGGTGAGGGAGAAAGTGTGATGGAACAAGTATTGGCATTGCTAAGTATCTTTCTAGCTGGATCTAATTCTCCGTTAGCTAGCCAGAGAAATGTTAAGCAACATTAGCCAACTTAACTGATTAAATAATTGAGTTTATGGTGTGAAAATTAGCTGGCTAATAAAGTCCGACAGCTAGCTAGCTAACGTTAGTAACCTAACCAATTCGCTATAGTATTAACTGGTATAAGACACCTTGCCGTTCCTCAAGTTATAACGCCTTAGTTGACCCTGGCAATCTGTGTGAAATGTTAACTAGCTAACGAACTAACTACTATCTGTGAACTAATATCTTCCCTCTACAGTAACGTTATGTGGTTCATTTTTAGAATGAGAGAAGTAGCTGAAAAGGAATCGTTGCTTGTTAAACAAGTGGATTCAGGGATCAGGTGTAGCTGGGCCTGGTTTAAACTGGATGCCACTATAGAGGTGAAAGGAACACCACACACTTTCCCCTCTTTCTCACTTCTTCAATACAGTGGATAAAAAGGGGTATGCCAGGTGTTACTCTGCCTGAAACAGACCAATTATGCCAACAAAGGGTATCGTGCTCTGCTGGCACATTGTAGAACAGATTTCCACAGGCAGAAAGTGTACAATGTAATAATGTTCAGTGTAGCCCAAAGACATTGATTTAGTTGTGTTGAACCTGACAGTAACACTTGTGTGTGAGTGAGGGGCGATTTTGAACACATGTAGCCTTGTGTGCTTGATCGATGTCTACTATAGTGGCCACTATAATAGAGCAACAATAGAATGCCTGTTTGTTTCATTCTATTTCTACTTTAAGATGTTTTTTTCCCAAGTGCAATATTTAGATGTGTGTGGTCACAAGCGTTCTATTATAAAGGCTGTCATGGTAACAAGCGTTCTATTATAAAGGCTGTCATGGTAACAAGCGTTCTATTATAAAGGCTGTCATGGTAACTAGCTTTCTGTTATAAAGTGTCACGACTTCCACCGAAGTCGTTTCCTCTCCTTGTTCGGGCGGAGTCGGCGTCACCGGTCTTCTAGCCATCGTCAATCCACTTTTCATTTTCCATTTGTTTTGTCTTGTTTTCCTACACACCTGGTTTCCATTTCCCTCATTAATTGTTGTGTATTTAACCCTCTGTTCCCCCCATGTCTTTGTGTGGAATTGTTTGTTGTAAGTGCTTGTGCACATGTTTACTGGTGCGAGTCGGGTTTTTCTACTCATATTCTGTTGTATTTTTAAGTCGTTGGTTTTTGGATTAAACTGCTCCGGCTATTACCAAGTTCTGCTCTCCTGCGTCTGACTTCCCTGCCACCAGACCCCTTACAGAATTCCACACCCACTACAGTCAGCAGGAGCAGGTGCCCCTGGTATGGGGATAGAGGAGCACGTCCAGGAGCAAGCAACGATGATCCACCATCTCGGCACCACCATGGACCGCGTTGTCCAAACCATGGACCGCTGGGAGAGACAGGGAGTTCCTCCAGCGCCTCCCCCAGCACAACCAGGGCCTCCACTACTCGCCTCCCCTTCACCCGGTCCCAGTGGGATTCGTCTCGCCATTCCCCGGGAGTACGACAGGACGGCTGCACGCTGCCAGTGTTTCCTATTGCAGCTAGAGCTCTACCTGGCAACCGTCCACCCGGCCGGCTCCTTCGGGCCGTGAGAGGGTGTCAACCCTCGTCTCGTGCCTCTCAGGGAAAGCCCCGGAGTGGGCCAACGCCGTGTGGAGAGAAGGAGACGCGGCACTGGACCATTTCGAGGATTTCACCCGCCGTTTCCGGGTAGTCTTCGACCACCCGCCCGAGGGTATAGTGGCGGGTGGTCGTATTTACCATCTGAGGCAGGGGACAAGGAGCGTCCAGGAGTTCGCCATGGATGGAGCGACAGATCAACCACTGCAGGACCTGCAAAGGACCATCACACCATCACATCTCCTCCTCCATGCTTCATGGTGGGAAATACACATGCGGAGATCATCCGTTCACCCACACCACTTCTCAAAAAGACATGGCTGTTGGAACCAAAAATCTCAAATTTGGACTCATCAGACCAAAGGACAAATTTCCACGGTCTAATGTCAAGTGCTCATGTTTCTTGGCCCAAGCAAATCTCTTCTTCTTATTGGTGTCCTTTAGTAGTGTTTTTTTTGCAGCAATTCGACCATGAAGACCTGATTCACGCAGTCTCCTCTGAACAGTTGATGTTGAGATGTGTCTGTTTCTTGAACTCTGTGAAGCATTTATTTGGGCTGCAATCTGAGGCTGGTAACTCTAATGAACTTATCCTCTGCAGCAGAGGTAACTCTGTGTCTTCCATTCCTGTGGCGGTTCTCATGAGAGACAGTTTCATCATAGCGCTTGATGGTTTTGCGACTGAACTTGAAGAAACTTGAAATTTTCCGGATTGACTGACCATGTCTTAAAGTAATGATGGACTGTCGTTTCTCTTTGCTTATTTGAGCTGTTCTTGTCATAATATGGACTTTTACCAAATAGGGCTATCTTCTGTATACCATCCCTACCTTGTCACAACACAACTAATTGGCTCAAATGCATTAAGAAGGAAAGAAATTCCACAAATTAACTTTTAACAAAGCACAGCTGTTAATTGAAATGCATTCCAGGTGAATACCTCCTGAAGCTGTTTGACAGAATGCCAAGAGTGTGCTATTTGAAGAATCTGAATCTGAAATATAAAATATACATTTCTTGGGTTACTACATGATTCCATATGTGTTATTTTATTTGATTTCACCTTTATTTAACCAGGTGGGCTAGTTGTGAACAAGTTCTCATTTACAACTGCGACCTGGCCAAGATAAAGCAAAGAAGTGCGACAAAAACAACAACAGAGTTACACATGAAATAAACAAAACGTACAGTCAATAACACAATAGAAAATCTGTATACAGTGTGTGAAAATTAGGTAAGGAGGTAAGGTAATAAATAGGCTAATAGTGGTAAAGAAATTACAATTTAGCAAATGAAAACACTGGAGTGAAGATGAGGATGTGCAAGTAGAAATACTGACAAAAGAGAAGAAAGAAACAAAACAAATATGGGGATGAGGTAGGCTGGTTGGGCTATTTACAGATGGGCTGCTCGGTAAGCTGATGCTTAAAGTCAGTGAGGGAGATGTACGTCTCCAACTTCAGTGATTTTTGCAGTTTGTTCCAGTCACTGGCAGCAGAGAACTGGAAGGAAAGGCGGCCAAAGGTTGTGTTGGCTTTGGGGATGACCCGTGAAATATACCTGCTGTAGTGCGTGCTACGGGTGGGTGTTGGTATGGTGACCAGTGAACTGAGATAAGGCGGGGCTGAGATAGATTTGATGTCTTCACTATTATTCTACAATGTAGAAAATCGTAAAAATGAAGAAGAGTAGCTGTGTCAAAACTTTTGACTGGTAACGTATGTTACATCATTTTGGTTTGTGGCGGCACACAAAAGCCTCCTCACAGCAGCCGGTGACATCAGAGTATCACAGAGGAGATGGTGACATCATGAAGCCTCCTCACAGCAGCCGGTGACATCAGAGTATCACAGAGGAGATGGTGACATCATGAAGCCTCCTCACAGCAGCCGGTGACATCAGAGTATCACAGAGGAGATGGTGACATCATGAAGCCTCCTCACAGCAGCCGGTGACATCAGAGTATCACAGAGGAGATGGTGACATCATGAAGCCTCCTCACAGCAGCCGGTGACATCAGAGTATCACAGAGGAGATGGTGACATCATGACGCCTCCTCACAGCAGCCGGTGACATCAGAGTATCACAGAGGAGATGGTGACATCATGAAGCCTCCTCACAGCAGCCGGTGACATCAGAGTATCACAGAGGAGATGGTGACATCATGAAGCCTCCTCACAGCAGCCGGTGACATCAGAGTATCACAGTGGAGATGGTGACATCATGAAGCCTCCTCACAGCAGCCGGTGTTTCAGAGTATCACAGAGGAGATGGTGACATCATGAAGCCTCCTCACAGCAGCCGGTGACATCATGAAGCCACCTCACAGCAGCCGGTGACATCATGAAGCCACCTCACAGCAGCCGGTGACATCATGAAGCCACCTCACAGCAGCCGGTGACATCAGAGTATCACAGAGGAGATGGTGACATCAGAGTATCACAGAGGAGAAAGATTTAACTCAGATACTGTTTTAATAGACTAGTAAATATCTGTCACAACATCAGACAAAACAAAACATACAACTGATTTAACAAAAATGAAATATACTTTTATTTTTTGGAAAATGTTTATTGTCTAATAACTAAAAAACAAAAGACATTTTCAGGAAAATGAATGACTTTGTCCTGGGG